>NW_027365603.1:0-102678 GCF_046119375.1 Phyllobates terribilis | reverse complement strand
AACGCTGGCTGCGCGTGTCATAATAGGCTCTGAGCCTTTATATACCTGCGCACAGCAGCAGCCACCTTCAGTCTGCTGCTGGACAGCCAGCAGCAGCAGCAGCAGGAGAGGTAATTAATCAGCAACCCTCCTGCTAAGGGTAGACAGCTGCTCGTTCCACCCCCCCCACCGCCTTAATTGGTTCTCCTCCCTTCCAACGGTGTTGAGGCGGGTGGGAACAGCCGGGGGTTGAGGGTACTGTGCTAAAAGAGGTGGAGTTATGCAGATCTAAAACGCGTGGATTGCAGCAGCAGCAAGCCGAAAAGTGCAGGCATGTGAGGGATCTAGAGGTTGACAGCATGTCTTCTTAACGGGAGTCCAGGTGGCCATCTCCACAAATGGACTTTTCAGAATCCTTGGGTGGCACCGTAGTCGGAAACCAATTCTGGTTATCGCTTCTCGGCCTTTTGGCTAAGATCAAGTGTAGTATCTGTTCTTTTAAGAACACAAGAGCTACGATCTACACTTGACGAGAGCGATCGAACTCAGAAGGAGAAGAGCTTCGGAGCCCAGCTGACATCGGAGAAGGAAGGCGGATATCGGTGGGAGGAAGAAGCTCTAAAGAATCCAGAAGAAGACGAAGACTCGGAGAAGAATTGGGCTGTCCTGTGGAATCTTCGACGTAGAAAATCATCGAGACAAAGACCTTTCGGGGAATTTGTCCAGAACACGACGGGAGAAGAATCTGCATAGCTCCACCCATTCCGGGAAGAGTTCCAGATCCAGCTCCAAGAAGTAACTGCAGGAGGAAAGCCATGGCAAGCGCTGCGAGGAAGGCCGAAAAGAAGAGCCTGGAGCCGGGGACAGCCAGGAGGGCCCAGCCAGGAGCCGATTCTGACCCCAAGGACTCTGCCTCCACGAATGGCCAGCAGAAGGGACCCCAGAAGCCCCGCCACGAAGCTCCAGCCCTGGAGCCATGGATGCGGCAGACGGTGGCCCTGAAGCTGAAGGAAGTGGATGGGAGGGTGCCGGACATGTCCTCGGACGTGTTCTGCCAGAAGATGCTGCTGGATCGAGGCTTCTCCAGGTCGGACACCCTCAGCATCCAGACCTTCTTGACGGGGATCTTCTTCGTCACCTTCGCCACTGTGAACACCTGCAGGAGGTTCTGGGAAATGGTAAGCGCAAAAGGACCGGATAATTCTTTCTCTGCCTTTACAGGTAGCTGCCCTATCCAGAGGGACGAAAGGAGGATCACGGTCTCCATGCGCAACCCGCACACCCCAGGCCAAGACATCTGTACCTTCCTGAGACGCTTCTGTTTGGTTGTGAAGGAACCCTCTCACATCCTGAATGGACTCGGCTTCTGGACAGGTAAGTGGTCGGTGACCGTTAGACTTCACAGGGACCTGGCGTACTCAGACGGACTTCGGCACCTGCCCCCGACATTCTCCCTGGGCAACTCCTACGGCCTCATCTATTACCCGGACATGCCGCGGAACTGCAGGAGATGCGGCAAGAACGGCCACGAGATGAAGAACTGCAAGGAGGATGCCTGCAGGATTTGTCGAGTGACGGGACACAGCTCGAAGGACTGCCCGAAGAAGACGTCCTGCAACCTGTGTGGGCTGGCGGCTCATCTGTACAAGGATTGCCCCAAGCGTGAGAGATCCTGGGCATCGGTGGTTGCGACGACCCCTGCTCCGGAGGACAAGGCCCCGACGACCAGGCCTGTGAAGGTCAAGGACGCGACGACCAAGGCCCCAGCGGCCAAGGCCGAGACGACCAAGGCCAAAGCGGTCAAGGAGTCGGTGGCCAAAGCCGCAGCGACGGTCCCAGCAGCTCCGAAGCAGAAGAAAAAGTCAAAGGAGGGTAAGAGTTCTGTCACCCCTCTCTCGATCCCTCCCCCTGCCACCCCTGTCCAATCCCCCCCCACCCCGGCCACCCCTGCTGAGGATTCCACTTCCTCTTCTTCCTTCCCCTACTCCTCAGCAGGTGTCCTTTCCCCTGCCCCGGCAGCCACTCTCCCTCCCCAGACCATGGTAGCGGTGGAATTAACCTTTCCTCCACCTGCCGCTATCTATTCCGAGGAGGATTTTCCCCTTCTTGTCTCCCCAGTTCCAACTCGGGGAAAGAGGAAGGTGGAGGACAGCCCTGCTACTGAATCCTCCAAAAAGAAGATTCTGGATTTCGTAGGCGAAAAGGAGGATACCCTCCCTGAGCCAGAAGAGATGGAGCACATGGTTGAGACCCTGGTGGCCGAGCCAGAAGAGGAGGAACTGGTGGTCGCCGAGATCGAGGCCGCGCTGCTTGACCAGATGGAGGAAGAGGGCCTGCTGGTGATCCCGTCACCAGCAGTCAACACCGACGAGGGACCACCCGACCGGAGTGGTAACTAAGGTGTATTGCCTGCGCTAACTTTTTCTTTTTTCCCTACATGATGGCTAATATTAACTTATTTTCCATTAATGTCAGGAGCATCAAGGACAAGTTCAGACGTCAGACTATTTATGCCTTCCTTACTTCCCAGTTGTGTGATGTTTATATGTTGCAGGAATGTTCCCTTCCCTCCTCTAGGTCCTTCAAACATCTGGCCAGGGAGTGGTCCCACGGTCCATCCTACTGGTCCGGTGGGGGTGACTGCAAGTCTGCGGGGGTCGCAATTCTGATCAGGGGGGGCGCATTCACGCTTGAGTCCGTCCAGGAGCTCATCTGCAGCAGGGCTCTTGTTGTAGATGGCAACTGGGCGGGAGAACCTGTCAGGTTCATCAACGTGTATGCGTCCCCACTGAAGAATGAGCGTTTGGAGCTTTTCCAGACCCTGCGGCTTCAGCTTGCCACCACCAGGACCTTAGTGATGGCCGGGGATTTCAACTGCCCCATCGAGGAGGATGGTCGTAGTTCTGGCACATCTGCCAAGTTGGACTTCACGTCCAAGCTGCTCATCGAGATGGTAACCGAGGCCTCTCTTCAGGACGTGGTGGGCTCCATGGGGAGAGGCTCCACAAACTATTCGTGGAGCCGACCCGATGGCTCACTCCGCTCCAGGATTGACTTTGTGTTCACCTCTCGGGCAGTCAGGCAGAGTAGGCACTCGATGGTCCCCTGCTTCTTCTCCGACCACAGAGCCATTCACTTACAAGGTGTCCTCGGCGACGGTTTTCCGTCCGGCCCCGGCTCCTGGAAGCTGAATTGTGCTCTGCTGGCTCAGGATGAAGTCGTGGAGGAGCTGAGAGCAGCCTACGCAATGTGGCAGTCCTACAAGGGTAGCTTCCAAACAGTCTCTGATTGGTGGGAATATGTTAAACTTGAGTTTCGCTGTTTCTTTCAGGCCAAGGGTCGACAACAGGCGTGTGAGAAGAGGAGGGACTTCAGAGGGCTGCAGCGCGAGCTGCGGTCGCTGCAGGACCTTCTTCACTGCGGCTGGGACGTGAGGGAGGAGCTGGAGGAGACCAAGAAGAGCCTGAAAAGGCACTTTGAGGAGGAGTCCAAGCGAATCGTCTTCCGTTCCAAAGTGGAGAATCTGGAGAAGGGTGAGAAATGTAACTCATTCTTTTTCAGGAAACTTCATGCCGGTCACACGCCCCTGAACGAGCTGCGAGACGAGAGCGGAAACATGCGACGTGGGAAGGAGGACGTGATGAGGGTCGTCAGCGACTTCTACAGCGAACTCTACTCCCACAAGACTACCGACCCCGACGCTGCTGATAAGTTCCTGTCAGGTATCACTAACCATCTTGATCCTGCAGGCACGGCAGCCTTGGACAAACCTCTGATGGTGGGCGAATTGCTCTCTGCCGCTAAATCCTTTAGGACCGGCAGGACCCCGGGCAGTGATGGTCTTCCAGCGGAGCTCTATGTAGCGCTGGGAGACCTCATCTGTCCGGACCTGTTGGACCTGTACGAGGAGATGGTGGTGGAGGGTAGAATGCCTCCATCTTTGAGGGAAGGAATGGTCACGATCCTGTACAAGCGGAAGGGAGAGAGGTGCGACCTGAGGAATTGGCGTCCCATCACTCTGCTCAACGTGGACTACAAGATCCTGGCCAAGACGATGGCGACACGACTTAAGACGGTCATCGGACGGATTATCCACCCGGACCAGACCTGCGGCATCCCTGGACGTCGCATCGCAGACAGCCTCGCTCTCGTGCGGGACACGGTCGAGTACATCAAGGTCCGCCGCGCACACGCGGCCCTGGTCTCCTTGGATCAGGAGAAGGCCTTCGACCGGGTTTCCCACGAGTTCATGGGCCGAGCTCTGCACCGGTTAGGTTTGGGTAACATGTTTTGTTCGTATGTCCGTCTGATGTATTTTGATATCCACAGCTCGGTGTTGGTGAACGGCTGGAAGACTGACCCCTTCCCTGTCCTCTCTGGGGTCAGACAAGGCTGCCCTCTATCACCTCTTCTTTTTGTTTGTGTTATAGAACTCTTCGCAGAGGCTATCCGGCAGAATGGAGAGATCAGAGGGATCACCGCACCGGGTCCGGGACGACACGAGGTCAAGTGCTCGCTCTACATGGACGACGTCACCGTCTTCTGCGCTGATCGTGGTTCAGTCGACGCCCTCGTCCAGACGTGTGAGAGGTTCGGCCGGGCTTCAGGGGCCAAAGTCAACTGCAGGAAGTCGGAAGCCATGCTCTTCGGGGATTGGCAGCCGGCCTCCTCCGCCCCCTTCCCCTTCAACATTCAACCGGATTTCCTCAAGGTGCTGGGAGTCTGGTTCGGGAAGGAAGGAGCGGCCCTCAAGTCCTGGCAAGAACGCTTGGCCAAGGTGAAGCAACGGATCGGACTCTGGAGCCTCAGACACCTCACTTGTGAGGGTAAGGCACTCGTCCTGCGTAATGAGGTCCTGCCCGTCTTGCAGTACACGGCGCAGGCCTGGCCCCCACACGTCACTGTGTGCAGGGCCATTACCAGGACAGTGTTTCACTTTGTCTGGGGATCCAAGATGGACAGAGTCAGGCGGGCCGTCATGTACAAGGAGCCTCGCAAGGGTGGGAAGGGCGTTCCAGATATCCCCACCCTCCTGCGATCCTCTTTTGTGTGTGATTGTGTCCGCCGGACTTTGCAAGTCAAGAATGGCTCCGCGGGCAGGTCCATGTCTCGCTTCTTCCTGCTTCCTCTTTGGAGGCGACTCGGCTGGGACAAGTGGGACAGCTCCTTCCCCTACAACTGGACGACGCCATGGTTCTACGGAGACGTCGTTCGATTTGTGGGGGAACATCAACTGGAGGGACTCAAGCCCGACTTGTGGAAGCCCAAAACTATCCACAAGCTCATCAGAGCCAAGGATGACGTGGAGAACATCACAGGACTTCACCAGGACACGCTGGAGACTGTGTGGACAAATGTGTCGTCTGACAGGCTGACCAACGGGCACAAGGACTTGTCGTGGATGGCGATTCAGGGCGGACTGCCCGTCCGGTCATTCATGCATGCCCGGAACCTGTGCAAGACCCGGTACTGCCAAAGATGCCCCTTCGTGGAGGAAACATCTTTGCACACTTTTTGGGACTGCGGATTTGCACAGCGCCTGTTGACTGCCCTTGAGGACGACCTGAGGAACTCTGTCCCCAGGGCGAGCCTATCGCACCATTCTGTGTTTTACGGACTCTTCCCTGGGGTTCATACCGTCGGAGCCATCCAGGAGGCTTGGCGCCTTATGAACTGCTTCAAGGATGCCGTTTGGGTCGCCAGGAACCGGCTCATCTTGAGGAGGGAGAGGATGTCCATCCAGGACTGCCGCAGGCTGATCCACAGCCTGCTCAGAGACTATTCCATCGTGGACAGTACGGAGGACGAGGATGAGGACTAAACCCCTCCTCCCCCTCTCCCCTTATGTGTCTTGTCTTTCAATAAAGCTTCGGGCCTGTGATTTTCCCCTCCCCATCCCCTTTTTCCCAATCCCCATCCCTTTTCACGGTTCGTCGTACTGTATTGATTGACATGCTTTTTCTTTCAGATTGAGTGTTTTGTGTAGCATAGGGGTGTGATGTGTCTAGTTAGTGCGTCGTATCCTCATGCTATGTAAATATGATGTAGAATTCTGTGTGTACTGGGCTGCGGCACTGTACACTGTCTGTTAACTTATTTTTTTGTGCTAATAAAAGATATATTCAATAAAAAAAAAAAAATTCTGTTCTTATCAGTTTAATATCTGATACGTCCCCTATCTGGGGAACATATATTAAATGGATTTTTAGAACAGGGAGATGGAAAAAGAGCTTGCTCTGTCCACTCCACGCATTGACCTGGTATTGCAGTATCTCCAGGACCGGTGCACCCCTTCTTTAATGCAGTTTCTAAAATCAGAAAGAATTGAATTCAATGCTTTTTGTTCATTTTGCTTGTTTGTCGGATTTTGGGATGGACTCTTTGGCTTTGCTTTTCTTCTCCTCATTGGATTTTTCATGTTAAAAGTTGCAGAAGCCAGATGACAAGCTCATTTTGGTTCAACTGCAGCAACTGTGCATTGCATTGCCATGTAATGTAATGTAATGCAATGCTATCTATCTAGCTCTCCCTCTATACTTCCTTTTGGATAAACAGACATATTAGGCAAGCATTTTGGAGCTTTCACCTAAATAACTACAGGTGGTGAGATAAGCTGCACAATATAATTGACCTTTCAGTATATTGTTGCACACACACCATCTATTTAGCAAATGCCCTTGTTATCAACAGCAGCCTTTTAAACTCACCTGAGCTAACAGGTATGTGAGCTGGTTACTCTGCTGCGCTTAAAATTTCTTTTTTGGTTTGCTACAATGCCTTTTCTGAAACGTTGTCTCCCTCTGCTGGAACACTGACTTCTTTCATTTAATGCCTGCAGACTATAAAAGAGAAACCAACCCAAAAAGTTTGGTTGATTAGTCTGTGTCATTCTTTTAAACTGTTGCTTATGGCGGTCTCTGTGAGCTTCTCAGTGACATTCAGCCATCCAGGTATCCCGCCTGCAGTAGACGGAATGTGGCAATGGAACGCTGGCTGCGCGTGTCATAATAGGCTCTGAGCCTTTATATACCTGCGCACAGCAGCAGCCACCTTCAGTCTGCTGCTGGACAGCCAGCAGCAGCAGCAGCAGGAGAGGTAATTAATCAGCAACCCTCCTGCTAAGGGTAGACAGCTGCTCGTTCCACCCCCCCCCCGCCTTAATTGGTTCTCCTCCCTTCCAACGGTGTTGAGGCGGGTGGGAACAGCCGGGGGTTGAGGGTACTGTGCTAAAAGAGGTGGAGTTATGCAGATCTAAAACGCGTGGATTGCAGCAGCAGCAAGCCGAAAAGTGCAGGCATGTGAGGGATCTAGAGGTTGACAGCATGTCTTCTTAACGGGAGTCCAGGTGGCCATCTCCACAAATGGACTTTTCAGAATCCTTGGGTGGCACCGTAGTCGGAAACCAATTCTGGTTATCGCTTCTCGGCCTTTTGGCTAAGATCAAGTGTAGTATCTGTTCTTATCAGTTTAATATCTGATACGTCCCCTATCTGGGGACCATATATTAAATGGATTTTTAGAACAGGGAGATGGAAAAAGAGCTTGCTCTGTCCACTCCACGCATTGACCTGGTATTGCAGTATCTCCAGGACCGGTGCACCCCTTCTTTAATGCAGTTTCTAAAATCAGAAAGAATTGAATTCAATGCTTTTTGTTCATTTTGCTTGTTTGTTGGATTTTGGGATGGACTCTTTGGCTTTGCTTTTCTTCTCCTCATTGGATTTTTCATGTTAAAAGTTGCAGAAGCCAGATGACAAGCTCATTTTGGTTCAACTTCAGCAACTGTGCATTGCATTGCCATGTAATGTAATGTAATGCAATGCTATCTATCTAGCTCTCCCTCTATACTTCCTTTTGGATAAACAGACATATTAGGCAAGCATTTTGGAGCTTTCACCTAAATAACTACAGGTGGTGAGATAAGCTGCACAATATAATTGACCTTTCAGTATATTGTTGCACACACACCATCTATTTAGCAAATGCCCTTGTTATCAACAGCAGCCTTTTAAACTCACCTGAGCTAACAGGTATGTGAGCTGGTTACTCTGCTGCGCTTAAAATTTCTTTTTTGGTTTGCTACAATGCCTTTTCTGAAACGTTGTCTCCCTCTGCTGGAACACTGACTTCTTTCATTTAATGCCTGCAGACTATAAAAGAGAAACCAACCCAAAAAGTTTGGTTGATTAGTCTATGGCATTCTTTTAAACTGTTGCTTATGGCGGTCTCTGTGAGCTTCTCAGTGACATTCAGCCATCCAGGTATCCCGCCTGCAGTAGACGGAATGTGGCAATGGAACGCTGGCTGCGCGTGTCATAATAGGCTCTGAGCCTTTATATACATGCGCACAGCAGCAGCCACCTTCAGTCTGCTGCTGGACAGCCAGCAGCAGCAGCAGCAGGAGAGGTAATTAATCAGCAACCCTCCTGCTAAGGGTAGACAGCTGCTCGTTCCACCCCCCCCCGCCTTAATTGGTACTCCTCCCTTCCAACGGTGTTGAGGCGGGTGGGAACAGCCGGGGGTTGAGGGTACTGTGCTAAAAGAGGTGGAGTTATGCAGATCTAAAACGCGTTGATTGCAGCAGCAGCAAGCCGAAAAGTGCAGGCATGTGAGGGATCTAGAGGTTGACAGCATGTCTTCTTAACGGGAGTCCAGGTGGCCATCTCCACAAATGGACTTTTCAGAATCCTTGGGTGGCACCGTAGTCGGAAACCAATTCTGGTTATCGCTTCTCGGCCTTTTGGCTAAGATCAAGTGTAGTATCTGTTCTTATCAGTTTAATATCTGATACGTCCCCTATCTGGGGACCATATATTAAATGGATTTTTAGAACAGGGAGATGGAAAAAGAGCTTGCTCTGTCCACTCCACGCATTGACCTGGTATTGCAGTATCTCCAGGACCGGTGCACCCCTTCTTTAATGCAGTTTCTAAAATCAGAAAGAATTGAATTCAATGCTTTTTGTTCATTTTGCTTGTTTGTCGGATTTTGGGATGGACTCTTTGGCTTTGCTTTTCTTCTCCTCATTGGATTTTTCATGCTAAAAGTTGCAGAAGCCAGATGACAAGCTCATTTTGGTTCAACTTCAGCAACTGTGCATTGCATTGCCATGTAATGTAATGTAATGCAATGCCATCTATCTAGCTCTCCCTCTATACTTCCTTTTGGATAAACAGACATATTAGGCAAGCATTTTGGAGCTTTCACCTAAATAACTACAGGTGGTGAGATAAGCTGCACAATATAATTGACCTTTCAGTATATTGTTGCACACACACCATCTATTTAGCAAATGCCCTTGTTATCAACAGCAGCCTTTTAAACTCACCTGAGCTAACAGGTATGTGAGCTGGTTACTCTGCTGCGCTTAAAATTTCTTTTTTGGTTTGCTACAATGCCTTTTCTGAAACGTTGTCTCCCTCTGCTGGAACACTGACTTCTTTCATTTAATGCCTGCAGACTATAAAAGAGAAACCAACCCAAAAAGTTTGGTTGATTAGTCTGTGGCATTCTTTTAAACTGTTGCTTATGGCGGTCTCTGTGAGCTTCTCAGTGACATTCAGCCATCCAGGTATCCCGCCTGCAGTAGACGGAATGTGGCAATGGAACGCTGGCTGCGCGTGTCATAATAGGCTCTGAGCCTTTATATACCTGCGCACAGCAGCAGCCACCTTCAGTCTGCTGCTGGACAGCCAGCAGCAGCAGCAGCAGGAGAGGTAATTAATCAGCAACCCTCCTGCTAAGGGTAGACAGCTGCTCGTTCCACCCCCCCCCCCCGCTTAATTGGTTCTCCTCCCTTCCAACGGTGTTGAGGCGGGTGGGAACAGCCGGGGGTTGAGGGTACTGTGCTAAAAGAGGTGGAGTTATGCAGATCTAAAACGCGTGGATTGCAGCAGCAGCAAGCCGAAAAGTGCAGGCATGTGAGGGATCTAGAGGTTGACAGCATGTCTTCTTAACGGGAGTCCAGGTGGCCATCTCCACAAATGGACTTTTCAGAATCCTTGGGTGGCACGTAGTCGGAAACCAATTCTGGTTATCGCTTCTCGGCCTTTTGGCTAAGATCAAGTGTAGTATCTGTTCTTATCAGTTTAATATCTGATACGTCCCCTATCTGGGGACCATAATATTAAATGGATTTTTAGAACAGGGAGATGGAAAAGAGCTTGCTCTGTCCACTCCACGCATTGACCTGGTATTGCAGTATCTCCAGGACAGGTGCACCCCTTCTTTAATGCAGTTTCTAAAATCAGAAAGAATTGAATTCAATGCTTTTTGTTCATTTTGCTTGTTTGTCGGATTTTGGGATGGACTCTTTGGCTTTGCTTTTCTTCTCCTCATTGGATTTTTCATGTTAAAGTTGCAGAAGCCAGCTGACAAGCTCATTTTGTTCAACTTCAGCAACTGTGCATTGCATTGCCATGTAATGTAATGTAATGCAATGCTATCTATCTAGCTCTCCCTCTATACTTCCTTTTGGATAAACAGACATATTAGGCAAGCATTTTGGAGCTTTCACCTCAATAACTACAGGTGGTGAGATAAGCTGCACAATATAATTGACCTTTCAGTATATTGTTGCACACACACCATCTATTTAGCAAATGCCCTTGTTATCAACGCAGCCTTTTAAAACTCACCTGAGCTAACAGGTATGTGAGCTGGTTACTCTGCTGCGCTTAAAATTTCTTTTTTGGTTTGCTACAATGCCTTTTCTGAAACGTTGTTCTCCTCTGCTGGAACACTGACTTCTTCATTTAATGCCTGCAGACTATAAAAGAGAAACCAACCCAAAAAGTTTGGTTGATTAGTCTGTGGCATTCTTTTAAACTGTTGCTTATGGCGGTCTCTGTGAGCTTCTCAGGGACATTCAGCCTTCCAGGTATCCGCCTGCAGTAGACGGAATGTGGCAATGGAACGCTGGCTGCGCGTGTCTTAATAGGCTCTGAGCCTTTATATACCTGCGCACAGCAGCAGCCACCTTCAGTCTGCTGCTGGACAGCCGGCAGCAGCAGCAGCAGGAGAGGTAATTAATCAGCAACCCTCCTGCTAAGGGTAGACAGCTGCTCGTTCCACCCCCCCCCCGCCTTAATTGGTCTCCTCCCTTCCAACGGTGTTGAGGCGGGTGGGAACAGCCGGGGGTTGAGGGTACTGTGTATAAGAGGTGGAGTTATGCAGATCTAAAACGCGTGGATTGCAGCAGCAGCAAGCCGAAAAGTGCAGGCATGTGAGGGATCTAGAGGTTGACAGCATGTCTTCTTAACGGAGTCCAGGTGGCCATCTCACAAATGGACTTTTCAGATTCCTTGGGTGGCACCGTAGTCGGAAACCAATTCTGGTTATCGCTTCTCCGGCCTTTTGGCTAAGATCAAGTGTAGTATCTGTTCTTATCAGTTTAATATCTGATACGTCCCCTATCTGGGGACCATATATTAAATGGATTTTTAGAACAGGGAGATGGAAAAAGAGCTTGCTCTGTCCACTCCACGCATTGACCTGGTATTGCAGTATCTCCAGGACCGGTGCACCCTTCTTTAATGCAGTTTCTAAAATCAGAAAGAATTGAATTCAATGCTTTTTGTTCATTTTGCTTGTTTGTCGGATTTTGGATGGACTCTTTGGCTTTGCTTTTCTTCTCCTCATTGGATTTTTCATGTTAAAAGTTGCAGAAGCCAGATGACAAGCTCATTTTGGTTCAACTTCAGCAACTGTGCATTGCATTGCCATGTAATGTAATGTAATGCAATGCTATCTATCTAGCTCTCCCTCTATACTTCCTTTTGGATAAACAGACATATTAGGCAAGCATTTTGGAGCTTTCACCTAAATAACTACAGGTGGTGAGATAAGCTGCACAATATAATTGACCTTTCAGTATATTGTTGCACACACACCATCTATTTAGCAAATGCCCTTGTTATCAACAGCAGCCTTTTAAACTCACCTGAGCTAACAGGTATGTGAGCTGGTTACTCTGCTGCGCTTAAAATTTCTTTTTTGGTTTGCTACAATGCCTTTTCTGAAACGTTGTCTCCCTCTGCTGGAACACTGACTTCTTTCATTTAATGCCTGCAGACTATAAAAGAGAAACCAACCCAAAAAGTTTGGCTGATTAGTCTGTGGCATTCTTTTAAACTGTTGCTTATGTCGGTCTCTGTGAGCTTCTCAGTGACATTCAGCCATCCAGGTATCCCGCCTGCAGTAGACGGAATGTGGCAATGGAACGCTGGCTGCGCGTGTCATAATAGGCTCTGAGCCTTTATATACCTGCGCACAGCAGCAGCCACCTTCAGTCTGCTGCTGGACAGCCAGGAGCAGCAGCAGCAGGAGAGGTAATTAATCAGCAACCCTCCTGCTAAGGGTAGACAGCTGCTCGTTCCACCCCCCCCCCCCGCCTTAATTGGTTCTCCTCCCTTCCAACGGTGTTGAGGCGGGTGGGAACAGCCGGGGGTTGAGGGTACTGTGCTAAAAGAGGTGGAGTTATGCAGATCTAAAACGCGTGGATTGCAGCAGCAGCAAGCCGAAAAGTGCAGGCATGTGAGGGATCTAGAGGTTGACAGCATGTCTTCTTAACGGGAGTCCAGGTGGCCATCTCCACAAATGGACTTTTCAGAATCCTTGGGTGGCACCGTAGTCGGAAACCAATTCTGGTTATCGCTTCTCGGCCTTTTGGCTAAGATCAAGTGTAGTATCTGTTCTTATCAGTTTAATATCTGATACGTCCCCTATCTGGGGACCATATATTAAATGGATTTTTAGAACAGGGAGATGGAAAAAGAGCTTGCTCTGTCCACTCCACGCATTGACCTGGTATTGCAGTATCTCCAGGACCGGTGCACCCCTTCTTTAATGCAGTTTCTAAAATCAGAAAGAATTGAATTCAATGCTTTTTGTTCATTTTGCTTGTTTGTCGGATTTTGGGATGGACTCTTTGGCTTTGCTTTTCTTCTCCTCATTGGATTTTTCATGTTAAAAGTTGCAGAAGCCAGATGACAAGCTCATTTTGGTTCAACTTCAGCAATTGTGCATTGCATTGCCATGTAATGTAATGTAATGCAATGCTATCTATCTAGCTCTCCCTCTATACTTCCTTTTGGATAAACAGACATATTAGGCAAGCATTTTGGAGCTTTCACCTAAATAACTACAGGTGGTGAGATAAGCTGCACAATATAATTGACCTTTCAGTATATTGTTGCACACACACCATCTATTTAGCAAATGCCCTTGTTATCAACAGCAGCCTTTTAAACTCACCTGAGCTAACAGGTATGTGAGCTGGTTACTCTGCTGCGCTTAAAATTTCTTTTTTGGTTTGCTACAATGCCTTTTCTGAAACGTTGTCTCCCTCTGCTGGAACACTGACTTCTTTCATTTAATGCCTGCAGACTATAAAAGAGAAACCAACCCAAAAAGTTTGGTTGATTAGTCTGTGGCATTCTTTTAAACTGTTGCTTATGGCGGTCTCTGTGAGCTTCTCAGTGACATTCAGCCATCCAGGTATCCCGCCTGCAGTAGACGGAATGTGGCAATGGAACGCTGGCTGCGCGTGTCATAATAGGCTCTGAGCCTTTATATACCTGCGCACAGCAGCAGCCACCTTCAGTCTGCTGCTGGACAGCCAGCAGCAGCAGCAGCAGGAGAGGTAATTAATCAGCAACCCTCCTGCTAAGGGTAGACAGCTGCTCGTTCCACCCCCCCCCCCCCCGCCTTAATTGGTTCTCCTCCCTTCCAACGGTGTTGAGGCGGGTGGGAACAGCCGGAGGTTGAGGGTACTGTGCTAAAAGAGGTGGAGTTATGCAGATCTAAAACGCGTGGATTGCAGCAGCAGCAAGCCGAAAAGTGCAGGCATGTGAGGGATCTAGAGGTTGACAGCATGTCTTCTTAACGGGAGTCCAGGTGGCCATCTCCACAAATGGACTTTTCAGAATCCTTGGGTGGCACCGTAGTCGGAAACAAATTCTGGTTATCGCTTCTCGGCCTTTTGGCTAAGATCAAGTGTAGTATCTGTTCTTATCAGTTTAATATCTGATACGTCCCCTATCTGGGGACCATATATTAAATGGATTTTTAGAACAGGGAGATGGAAAAAGAGCTTGCTCTGTCCACTCCACGCATTGACCTGGTATTGCAGTATCTCCAGGACCGGTGCACCCCTTCTTTAATGCAGTTTCTAAAATCAGAAAGAATTGAATTCAATGCTTTTTGTTCATTTTGCTTGTTTGTCGGATTTTGGGATGGACTCTTTGGCTTTGCTTTTCTTCTCCTCATTGGATTTTTCATGTTAAAAGTTGCAGAAGCCAGATGACAAGCTCATTTTGGTTCAACTTCAGCAACTGTGCATTGCATTGCCATGTAATGTAATGTAATGCAATGCTATCTATCTAGCTCTCCCTCTATACTTCCTTTTGGATAAACAGACATATTAGGCAAGCATTTTGGAGCTTTCACCTAAATAACTACAGGTGGTGAGATAAGCTGCACAATATAATTGACCTTTCAGTATATTGTTGCACACACACCATCTATTTAGCAAATGCCCTTGTTATCAACAGCAGCCTTTTAAACTCACCTGAGCTAACAGGTATGTGAGCTGGTTACTCTGCTGCGCTTAAAATTTCTTTTTTGGTTTGCTACAATGCCTTTTCTGAAACGTTGTCTCCCTCTGCTGGAACACTGACTTCTTTCATTTAATGCCTGCAGACTATAAAAGAGAAACCAACCCAAAAAGTTTGGTTGATTAGTCTGTGGCATTCTTTTAAACTGTTGCTTATGGCGGTCTCTGTGAGCTTCTCAGTGACATTCAGCCATCCAGGTATCCCGCCTGCAGTAGACGGAATGTGGCAATGGAACGCTGGCTGCGCGTGTCATAATAGGCTCTGAGCCTTTATATACCTGCGCACAGCAGCAGCCACCTTCAGTCTGCTGCTGGACAGCCAGCAGCAGCAGCAGCAGGAGAGGTAATTAATCAGCAACCCTCCTGCTAAGGGTAGACAGCTGCTCGTTCCACCCCCCCCCCGCCTTAATTGGTTCTCCTCCCTTCCAACGGTGTTGAGGCGGGTGGGAACAGCCGGGGGTTGAGGGTACTGTGCTAAAAGAGGTGGAGTTATGCAGATCTAAAACGCGTGGATTGCAGCAGCAGCAAGCCGAAAAGTGCAGGCATGTGAGGGATCTAGAGGATGACAGCATGTCTTCTTAACGGGAGTCCAGGTGGCCATCTCCACAAATGGACTTTTCAGAATCCTTGGGTGGCACCGTAGTCGGAAGTAGTCGGAAACCAATTCTGGTTATCGCTTCTCGGCCTTTTGGCTAAGATCAAGTGTAGTATCTGTTCTTATCAGTTTAATATCTGATACGTCCCCTATCTGGGGACCATATATTAAATGGATTTTTAGAACAGGGAGATGGAAAAAGAGCTTGCTCTGTCCACTCCACGCATTGACCTGGTATTGCAGTATCTCCAGGACCGGTGCACCCCTTCTTTAATGCAGTTTCTAAAATCAGAAAGAATTGAATTCAATGCTTTTTGTTCATTTTGCTTGTTTGTCGGATTTTGGGATGGACTCTTTGGCTTTGCTTTTCTTCTCCTCATTGGATTTTTCATGTTAAAAGTTGCAGAAGCCAGATGACAAGCTCATTTTGGTTCAACTTCAGCAACTGTGCATTGCATTGCCATGTAATGTAATGTAATGCAATGCTATCTATCTAGCTCTCCCTCTATACTTCCTTTTGGATAAACAGACATATTAGGCAAGCATTTTGGAGCTTTCACCTAAATAACTACAGGTGGTGAGATAAGCTGCACAATATAATTGACCTTTCAGTATATTGTTGCACACACACCATCTATTTAGCAAATGCCCTTGTTATCAACAGCAGCCTTTTAAACTCACCTGAGCTAACAGGTATGTGAGCTGGTTACTCTGCTGCGCTTAAAATTTCTTTTTTGGTTTGCTACAATGCCTTTTCTGAAACGTTGTCTCCCTCTGCTGGAACACTGACTTCTTTCATTTAATGCCTGCAGACTATAAAAGAGAAACCAACCCAAAAAGTTTGGTTGATTAGTCTGTGGCATTCTTTTAAACTGTTGCTTATGGCGGTCTCTGTGAGCTTCTCAGTGACATTCAGCCATCCAGGTATCCCGCCTGCAGTAGACGGAATGTGGCAATGGAACGCTGGCTGCGCGTGTCATAATAGGCTCTGAGCCTTTATATACCTGCGCACAGCAGCAGCCACCTTCAGTCTGCTGCTGGACAGCCAGCAGCAGCAGCAGCAGGAGAGGTAATTAATCAGCAACCCTCCTGCTAAGGGTAGACAGCTGCTCGTTCCACCCCCCCCCGCCTTAATTGGTTCTCCTCCCTTCCAACGGTGTTGAGGCGGGTGGGAACAGCCGGGGGTTGAGGGTACTGTGCTAAAAGAGGTGGAGTTATGCAGATCTAAAACGCGTGGATTGCAGCAGCAGCAAGCCGAAAAGTGCAGGCATGTGAGGGATCTAGAGGTTGACAGCATGTCTTCTTAACGGGAGTCCAGGTGGCCATCTCCACAAATGGACTTTTCAGAATCCTTGGGTGGCACCGTAGTCGGAAACCAATTCTGGTTATCGCTTCTCGGCCTTTTGGCTAAGATCAAGTGTAGTATCTGTTCTTATCAGTTTAATATCTGATACGTCCCCTATCTGGGGACCATATATTAAATGGATTTTTAGAACAGGGAGATGGAAAAAGAGCTTGCTCTGTCCACTCCACGCATTGACCTGGTATTGCAGTATCTCCAGGACCGGTGCACCCCTTCTTTAATGCAGTTTCTAAAATCAGAAAGAATTGAATTCAATGCTTTTTGTTCATTTTGCTTGTTTGTCGGATTTTGGGATGGACTCTTTGGCTTTGCTTTTCTTCTCCTCATTGGATTTTTCATGTTAAAAGTTGCAGAAGCCAGATGACAAGCTCATTTTGGTTCAACTTCAGCAACTGTGCATTGCATTGCCATGTAATGTAATGTAATGCAATGCTATCTATCTAGCTCTCCCTCTATACTTCCTTTTGGATAAACAGACATATTAGGCAAGCATTTTGGAGCTTTCACCTAAATAACTACAGGTGGTGAGATAAGCTGCACAATATAATTGACCTTTCAGTATATTGTTGCACACACACCATCTATTTAGCAAATACCCTTGTTATCAACAGTAGCCTTTTAAACTCACCTGAGCTAACAGGTATGTGAGCTGGTTACTCTGCTGCGCTTAAAATTTCTTTTTTGGTTTGCTACAATGCCTTTTCTGAAACGTTGTCTCCCTCTGCTGGAACACTGACTTCTTTCATTTAATGCCTGCAGACTATAAAAGAGAAACCAACCCAAAATGTTTGGTTGATTAGTCTGTGGCATTCTTTTAAACTGTTGCTTATGGCGGTCTCTGTGAGCTTCTCAGTGACATTCAGCCATCCAGGTATCCCGCCTGCAGTAGACGGAATGCGGCAATGGAACGCTGGCTGCGCGTGTCATAATAGGCTCTGAGCCTTTATATACCTGCGCACAGCAGCAGCCACCTTCAGTCTGCTGCTGGACAGCCAGCAGCAGCAGCAGGAGAGGTAATTAATCAGCAACCCTCCTGCTAAGGGTAGACAGCTGCTCGTTCCACCCCCCCCCCCCCGCCTTAATTGGTTCTCCTCCCTTCCAACGGTGTTGAGGCGGGTGGGAACAGCCGGGGGTTGAGGGTACTGTGCTAAAAGAGGTGGAGTTATGCAGATCTAAAACGCGTGGATTGCAGCAGCAGCAAGCCGAAAAGTGCAGGCATGTGAGGGATCTAGAGGTTGACAGCATGTCTTCTTAACGGGAGTCCAGGTGGCCATCTCCACAAATGGACTTTTCAGAATCCTTGGGTGGCACCGTAGTCGGAAACCAATTCTGGTTATCGCTTCTCGGCCTTTTGGCTAAGATCAAGTGTAGTATCTGTTCTTATCAGTTTAATATCTGATACGTCCCCTATCTGGGGACCATATATTAAATGGATTTTTAGAACAGGGAGATGGAAAAAGAGCTTGCTCTGTCCACTCCACGCATTGACCTGGTATTGCAGTATCTCCAGGACTGGTGCACCCCTTCTTTAATGCAGTTTCTAAAATCAGAAAGAATTGAATTCAATGCTTTTTGTTCATTTTGCTTGTTTGTCGGATTTTGGGATGGACTCTTTGGCTTTGCTTTTCTTCTCCTCATTGGATTTTTCATGTTAAAAGTTGCAGAAGCCAGATGACAAGCTCATTTTGGTTCAACTTCAGCAACTGTGCATTGCATTGCCATGTAATGTAATGTAATGCAATGCTATCTATCTAGCTCTCCCTCTATACTTCCTTTTGGATAAACAGACATATTAGGCAAGCATTTTGGAGCTTTCACCTAAATAACTACAGGTGGTGAGATAAGCTGCACAATATAATTGACCTTTCAGTATATTGTTGCACACACACCATCTATTTAGCAAATGCCCTTGTTATCAACAGCAGCCTTTTAAACTCACCTGAGCTAACAGGTATGTGAGCTGGTTACTCTGCTGCGCTTAAAATTTCTTTTTTGGTTTGCTACAATGCCTTTTCTGAAACGTTGTCTCCCTCTGCTGGAACACTGACTTCTTTCATTTAATGCCTGCAGACTATAAAAGAGAAACCAACCCAAAAAGTTTGGTTGATTAGTCTGTGGCATTCTTTTAAACTGTTGCTTATGGCGGTCTCTGTGAGCTTCTCAGTGACATTCAGCCATCCAGGTATCCCGCCTGCAGTAGACGGAATGTGGCAATGGAACGCTGGCTGCGCGTGTCATAATAGGCTCTGAGCCTTTATATACCTGCGCACAGCAGCAGCCACCTTCAGTCTGCTGCTGGACAGCCAGCAGCAGCAGCAGCAGGAGAGGTAATTAATCAGCAACCCTCCTGCTAAGGGTAGACAGCTGCTCGTTCCACCCCCCCCCCCCCCGCCTTAATTGGTTCTCCTCCCTTCCAACGGTGTTGAGGCGGGTGGGAACAGCCGGGGGTTGAGGGTACTGTGCTAAAAGAGGTGGAGTTATGCAGATCTAAAACGCGTGGATTGCAGCAGCAGCAAGCCGAAAAGTGCAGGCATGTGAGGGATCTAGAGGTTGACAGCATGTCTTCTTAACGGGAGTCCAGGTGGCCATCTCCACAAATGGACTTTTCAGAATCCTTGGGTGGCACCGTAGTCGGAAACCAATTCTGGTTATCGCTTCTCGGCCTTTTGGCTAAGATCAAGTGTAGTATCTGTTCTTATCAGTTTAATATCTGATACGTCCCCTATCTGGGGACCATATATTAAATGGATTTTTAGAACAGGGAGATGGAAAAAGAGCTTGCTCTGTCCACTCCACGCATTGACCTGGTATTGCAGTATCTCCAGGACCGGTGCACCCCTTCTTTAATGCAGTTTCTAAAATCAGAAAGAATTGAATTCAATGCTTTTTGTTCATTTTGCTTGTTTGTCGGATTTTGGGATGGACTCTTTGGCTTTGCTTTTCTTCTCCTCATTGGATTTTTCATGTTAAAAGTTGCAGAAGCCAGATGACAAGCTCATTTTGGTTCAACTTCAGCAACTGTGCATTGCATTGCCATGTAATGTAATGTAATGCAATGCTATCTATCTAGATCTCCCTCTATACTTCCTTTTGGATAAACAGACATATTAGGCAAGCATTTTGGAGCTTTCACCTAAATAACTACAGGTGGTGAGATAAGCTGCACAATATAATTGACCTTTCAGTATATTGTTGCACACACACCATCTATTTAGCAAATGCCCTTGTTATCAACAGCAGCCTTTTAAACTCACCTGAGCTAACAGGTATGTGAGCTGGTTACTCTGCTGCGCTTAAAATTTCTTTTTTGGTTTGCTACAATGCCTTTTCTGAAACGTTGTCTCCCTCTGCTGGAACACTGACTTCTTTCATTTAATGCCTGCAGACTATAAAAGAGAAACCAACCCAAAAAGTTTGGTTGATTAGTCTGTGGCATTCTTTTAAACTGTTGCTTATGGCGGTCTCTGTGAGCTTCTCAGTGACATTCAGCCATCCAGGTATCCCGCCTGCAGTAGACGGAATGTGGCAATGGAACGCTGGCTGCGCGTGTCATAATAGGCTCTGAGCCTTTATATACCTGCGCACAGCAGCAGCCACCTTCAGTCTGCTGCTGGACAGCCAGCAGCAGCAGCAGCAGGAGAGGTAATTAATCAGCAACCCTCCTGCTAAGGGTAGACAGCTGCTCGTTCCACCCCCCCCCCCGCCTTAATTGGTTCTCCTCCCTTCCAACGGTGTTGAGGCGGGTGGGAACAGCCGGGGGTTGAGGGTACTGTGCTAAAAGAGGTGGAGTTATGCAGATCTAAAACGCGTGGATTGCAGCAGCAGCAAGCCGAAAAGTGCAGGCATGTGAGGGATCTAGAGGTTGACAGCATGTCTTCTTAACGGGAGTCCAGGTGGCCATCTCCACAAATGGACTTTTCAGAATCCTTGGGTGGCACCGTAGTCGGAAACCAATTCTGGTTATCGCTTCTCGGCCTTTTGGCTAAGATCAAGTGTAGTATCTGTTCTTATCAGTTTAATATCTGATACGTCCCCTATCTGGGGACCATATATTAAATGGATTTTTAGAACAGGGAGATGGAAAAAGAGCTTGCTCTGTCCACTCCACGCATTGACCTGGTATTGCAGTATCTCCAGGACCGGTGCACCCCTTCTTTAATGCAGTTTCTAAAATCAGAAAGAATTGAATTCAATGCTTTTTGTTCATTTTGCTTGTTTGTCGGATTTTGGGATGGACTCTTTGGCTTTGCTTTTCTTCTCCTCATTGGATTTTTCATGTTAAAAGTTGCAGAAGCCAGATGACAAGCTCATTTTGGTTCAACTTCAGCAACTGTGCATTGCATTGCCATGTAATGTAATGTAATGCAATGCTATCTATCTAGCTCTCCCTCTATACTTCCTTTTGGATAAACAGACATATTAGGCAAGCATTTTGGAGCTTTCACCTAAATAACTACAGGTGGTGAGATAAGCTGCACAATATAATTGACCTTTCAGTATATTGTTGCACACACACCATCTATTTAGCAAATGCCCTTGTTATCAACAGCAGCCTTTTAAACTCACCTGAGCTAACAGGTATGTGAGCTGGTTACTCTGCTGCGCTTAAAATTTCTTTTTTGGTTTGCTACAATGCCTTTTCTGAAACGTTGTCTCCCTCTGCTGGAACACTGACTTCTTTCATTTAATGCCTGCAGACTATAAAAGAGAAACCAACCCAAAAAGTTTGGTTGATTAGTCTGTGGCATTCTTTTAAACTGTTGCTTATGGCGGTCTCTGTGAGCTTCTCAGTGACATTCAGCCATCCAGGTATCCCGCCTGCAGTAGACGGAATGTGGCAATGGAACGCTGGCTGCGCGTGTCATAATAGGCTCTGAGCCTTTATATACCTGCGCACAGCAGCAGCCACCTTCAGTCTGCTGCTGGACAGCCAGCAGCAGCAGCAGCAGGAGAGGTAATTAATCAGCAACCCTCCTGCTAAGGGTAGACAGCTGCTCGTTCCACCCCCCCCCCCCCCGCCTTAATTGGTTCTCCTCCCTTCCAACGGTGTTGAGGCGGGTGGGAACAGCCGGGGGTTGAGGGTACTGTGCTAAAAGAGGTGGAGTTATGCAGATCTAAAACGCGTGGATTGCAGCAGCAGCAAGCCGAAAAGTGCAGGCATGTGAGGGATCTAGAGGTTGACAGCATGTCTTCTTAACGGGAGTCCAGGTGGCCATCTCCACAAATGGACTTTTCAGAATCCTTGGGTGGCACCGTAGTCGGAAACCAATTCTGGTTATCGCTTCTCGGCCTTTTGGCTAAGATCAAGTGTAGTATCTGTTCTTATCAGTTTAATATCTGATACGTCCCCTATCTGGGGACCATATATTAAATGGATTTTTAGAACAGGGAGATGGAAAAAGAGCTTGCTCTGTCCACTCCACGCATTGACCTGGTATTGCAGTATCTCCAGGACCGGTGCACCCCTTCTTTAATGCAGTTTCTAAAATCAGAAAGAATTGAATTCAATGCTTTTTGTTCATTTTGCTTGTTTGTCGGATTTTGGGATGGACTCTTTGGCTTTGCTTTTCTTCTCCTCATTGGATTTTTCATGTTAAAAGTTGCAGAAGCCAGATGACAAGCTCATTTTGGTTCAACTTCAGCAACTGTGCATTGCATTGCCATGTAATGTAATGTAATGCAATGCTATCTATCTAGCTCTCCCTCTATACTTCCTTTTGGATAAACAGACATATTAGGCAAGCATTTTGGAGCTTTCACCTAAATAACTACAGGTGGTGAGATAAGCTGCACAATATAATTGACCTTTCAGTATATTGTTGCACACACACCATCTATTTAGCAAATGCCCTTGTTATCAACAGCAGCCTTTTAAACTCACCTGAGCTAACAGGTATGTGAGCTGGTTACTCTGCTGCGCTTAAAATTTCTTTTTTGGTTTGCTACAATGCCTTTTCTGAAACGTTGTCTCCCTCTGCTGGAACACTGACTTCTTTCATTTAATGCCTGCAGACTATAAAAGAGAAACCAACCCAAAAAGTTTGGTTGATTAGTCTGTGGCATTCTTTTAAACTGTTGCTTATGGCGGTCTCTGTGAGCTTCTCAGTGACATTCAGCCATCCAGGTATCCCGCCTGCAGTAGACGGAATGTGGCAATGGAACGCTGGCTGCGCGTGTCATAATAGGCTCTGAGCCTTTATATACCTGCGCACAGCAGCAGCCACCTTCAGTCTGCTGCTGGACAGCCAGCAGCAGCAGCAGCAGGAGAGGTAATTAATCAGCAACCCTCCTGCTAAGGGTAGACAGCTGCTCGTTCCACCCCCCCCCCCCCCGCCTTAATTGGTTCTCCTCCCTTCCAACGGTGTTGAGGCGGGTGGGAACAGCCGGGGGTTGAGGGTACTGTGCTAAAAGAGGTGGAGTTATGCAGATCTAAAACGCGTGGATTGCAGCAGCAGCAAGCCGAAAAGTGCAGGCATGTGAGGGATCTAGAGGTTGACAGCATGTCTTCTTAACGGGAGTCCAGGTGGCCATCTCCACAAATGGACTTTTCAGAATCCTTGGGTGGCACCGTAGTCGGAAACCAATTCTGGTTATCGCTTCTCGGCCTTTTGGCTAAGATCAAGTGTAGTATCTGTTCTTATCAGTTTAATATCTGATACGTCCCCTATCTGGGGACCATATATTAAATGGATTTTTAGAACAGGGAGATGGAAAAAGAGCTTGCTCTGTCCACTCCACGCATTGACCTGGTATTGCAGTATCTCCAGGACCGGTGCACCCCTTCTTTAATGCAGTTTCTAAAATCAGAAAGAATTGAATTCAATGCTTTTTGTTCATTTTGCTTGTTTGTCGGATTTTGGGATGGACTCTTTGGCTTTGCTTTTCTTCTCCTCATTGGATTTTTCATGTTAAAAGTTGCAGAAGCCAGATGACAAGCTCATTTTGGTTCAACTTCAGCAACTGTGCATTGCATTGCCATGTAATGTAATGTAATGCAATGCTATCTATCTAGCTCTCCCTCTATACTTCCTTTTGGATAAACAGACATATTAGGCAAGCATTTTGGAGCTTTCACCTAAATAACTACAGGTGGTGAGATAAGCTGCACAATATAATTGACCTTTCAGTATATTGTTGCACACACACCATCTATTTAGCAAATGCCCTTGTTATCAACAGCAGCCTTTTAAACTCACCTGAGCTAACAGGTATGTGAGCTGGTTACTCTGCTGCGCTTAAAATTTCTTTTTTGGTTTGCTACAATGCCTTTTCTGAAACGTTGTCTCCCTCTGCTGGAACACTGACTTCTTTCATTTAATGCCTGCAGGCTATAAAAGAGAAACCAACCCAAAAAGTTTGGTTGATTAGTCTGTGGCATTCTTTTAAACTGTTGCTTATGGCGGTCTCTGTGAGCTTCTCAGTGACATTCAGCCATCCAGGTATCCCGCCTGCAGTAGACGGAATGTGGCAATGGAACGCTGGCTGCGCGTGTCATAATAGGCTCTGAGCCTTTATATACCTGCGCACAGCAGCAGCCACCTTCAGTCTGCTGCTGGACAGCCAGCAGCAGCAGCAGCAGGAGAGGTAATTAATCAGCAACCCTCCTGCTAAGGGTAGACAGCTGCTCGTTCCACCCCCCCCCCGCCTTAACTGGTTCTCCTCCCTTCCAACGGTGTTGAGGCGGGTGGGAACAGCCGGGGGTTGAGGGTACTGTGCTAAAAGAGGTGGAGTTATGCAGATCTAAAACGCGTGGATTGCAGCAGCAGCAAGCCGAAAAGTGCAGGCATGTGAGGGATCTAGAGGTTGACAGCATGTCTTCTTAACGGGAGTCCAGGTGGCCATCTCCACAAATGGACTTTTCAGAATCCTTGGGTGGCACCGTAGTCGGAAACCAATTCTGGTTATCGCTTCTCGGCCTTTTGGCTAAGATCAAGTGTAGTATCTGTTCTTATCAGTTTAATATCTGATACGTCCCCTATCTGGGGACCATATATTAAATGGATTTTTAGAACAGGGAGATGGAAAAAGAGCTTGCTCTGTCCACTCCACGCATTGACCTGGTATTGCAGTATCTCCAGGACCGGTGCACCCCTTCTTTAATGCAGTTTCTAAAATCAGAAAGAATTGAATTCAATGCTTTTTGTTCATTTTGCTTGTTTGTCGGATTTTGGGATGGACTCTTTGGCTTTGCTTTTCTTCTCCTCATTGGATTTTTCATGTTAAAAGTTGCAGAAGCCAGATGACAAGCTCATTTTGGTTCAACTTCAGCAACTGTGCATTGCATTGCCATGTAATGTAATGTAATGCAATGCTATCTATCTAGCTCTCCCTCTATACTTCCTTTTGGATAAACAGACATATTAGGCAAGCATTTTGGAGCTTTCACCTAAATAACTACAGGTGGTGAGATAAGCTGCACAATATAATTGACCTTTCAGTATATTGTTGCACACACACCATCTATTTAGCAAATGCCCTTGTTATCAACAGTAGCCTTTTAAACTCACCTGAGCTAACAGGTATGTGAGCTGGTTACTCTGCTGCGCTTAAAATTTCTTTTTTGGTTTGCTACAATGCCTTTTCTGAAACGTTGTCTCCCTCTGCTGGAACACTGACTTCTTTCATTTAATGCCTGCAGACTATAAAAGAGAAACCAACCCAAAAAGTTTGGTTGATTAGTCTGTGGCATTCTTTTAAACTGTTGCTTATGGCGGTCTCTGTGAGCTTCTCAGTGACATTCAGCCATCCAGGTATCCCGCCTGCAGTAGACGGAATGCGGCAATGGAACGCTGGCTGCGCGTGTCATAATAGGCTCTGAGCCTTTATATACCTGCGCACAGCAGCAGCCACCTTCAGTCTGCTGCTGGACAGCCAGCAGCAGCAGCAGGAGAGGTAATTAATCAGCAACCCTCCTGCTAAGGGTAGACAGCTGCTCGTTCCACCCCCCCCCCCCGCCTTAATTGGTTCTCCTCCCTTCCAACGGTGTTGAGGCGGGTGGGAACAGCCGGGGGTTGAGGGTACTGTGCTAAAAGAGGTGGAGTTATGCAGATCTAAAACGCGTGGATTGCAGCAGCAGCAAGCCGAAAAGTGCAGGCATGTGAGGGATCTAGAGGTTGACAGCATGTCTTCTTAACGGGAGTCCAGGTGGCCATCTCCACAAATGGACTTTTCAGAATCCTTGGGTGGCACCGTAGTCGGAAACCAATTCTGGTTATCGCTTCTCGGCCTTTTGGCTAAGATCAAGTGTAGTATCTGTTCTTATCAGTTTAATATCTGATACGTCCCCTATCTGGGGACCATATATTAAATGGATTTTTAGAACAGGGAGATGGAAAAAGATCTTGCTCTGTCCACTCCACGCATTGACCTGGTATTGCAGTATCTCCAGGACTGGTGCACCCCTTCTTTAATGCAGTTTCTAAAATCAGAAAGAATTGAATTCAATGCTTTTTGTTCATTTTGCTTGTTTGTCGGATTTTGGGATGGACTCTTTGGCTTTGCTTTTCTTCTCCTCATTGGATTTTTCATGTTAAAAGTTGCAGAAGCCAGATGACAAGCTCATTTTGGTTCAACTTCAGCAACTGTGCATTGCATTGCCATGTAATGTAATGTAATGCAATGCTATCTATCTAGCTCTCCCTCTATACTTCCTTTTGGATAAACAGACATATTAGGCAAGCATTTTGGAGCTTTCACCTAAATAACTACAGGTGGTGAGATAAGCTGCACAATATAATTGACCTTTCAGTATATTGTTGCACACACACCATCTATTTAGCAAATGCCCTTGTTATCAACAGAAGCCTTTTAAACTCACCTGAGCTAACAGGTATGTGAGCTGGTTACTCTGCTGCGCTTAAAATTTCTTTTTTGGTTTGCTACAATGCCTTTTCTGAAACGTTGTCTCCCTCTGCTGGAACACTGACTTCTTTCATTTAATGCCTGCAGACTATAAAAGAGAAACCAACCCAAAAAGTTTGGTTGATTAGTCTGTGGCATTCTTTTAAACTGTTGCTTATGGCGGTCTCTGTGAGCTTCTCAGTGACATTCAGCCATCCAGGTATCCCGCCTGCAGTAGACGGAATGTGGCAATGGAACGCTGGCTGCGCGTGTCATAATAGGCTCTGAGCCTTTATATACCTGCGCACAGCAGCAGCCACCTTCAGTCTGCTGCTGGACAGCCAGCAGCAGCAGCAGCAGGAGAGGTAATTAATCAGCAACCCTCCTGCTAAGGGTAGACAGCTGCTCGTTCCACCCCCCCCCCCGCCTTAACTGGTTCTCCTCCCTTCCAACGGTGTTGAGGCGGGTGGGAACAGCCGGGGGTTGAGGGTACTGTGCTAAAAGAGGTGGAGTTATGCAGATCTAAAACGCGTGGATTGCAGCAGCAGCAAGCCGAAAAGTGCAGGCATGTGAGGGATCTAGAGGTTGACAGCATGTCTTCTTAACGGGAGTCCAGGTGGCCATCTCCACAAATGGACTTTTCAGAATCCTTGGGTGGCACCGTAGTCGGAAACCAATTCTGGTTATCGCTTCTCGGCCTTTTGGCTAAGATCAAGTGTAGTATCTGTTCTTATCAGTTTAATATCTGATACGTCCCCTATCTGGGGACCATATATTAAATGGATTTTTAGAACAGGGAGATGGAAAAAGAGCTTGCTCTGTCCACTCCACGCATTGACCTGGTATTGCAGTATCTCCAGGACCGGTGCACCCCTTCTTTAATGCAGTTTCTAAAATCAGAAAGAATTGAATTCAATGCTTTTTGTTCATTTTGCTTGTTTGTCGGATTTTGGGATGGACTCTTTGGCTTTGCTTTTCTTCTCCTCATTGGATTTTTCATGTTAAAAGTTGCAGAAGTCAGATGACAAGCTCATTTTGGTTCAACTTCAGCAACTGTGCATTGCATTGCCATGTAATGTAATGTAATGCAATGCTATCTATCTAGCTCTCCCTCTATACTTCCTTTTGGATAAACAGACATATTAGGCAAGCATTTTGGAGCTTTCACCTAAATAACTACAGGTGGTGAGATAAGCTGCACAATATAATTGACCTTTCAGTATATTGTTGCACACACACCATCTATTTAGCAAATGCCCTTGTTATCAACAGAAGCCTTTTAAACTCACCTGAGCTAACAGGTATGTGAGCTGGTTACTCTGCTGCGCTTAAAATTTCTTTTTTGGTTTGCTACAATGCCTTTTCTGAAACGTTGTCTCCCTCTGCTGGAACACTGACTTCTTTCATTTAATGCCTGCAGACTATAAAAGAGAAACCAACCCAAAAAGTTTGGTTGATTAGTCTGTGGCATTCTTTTAAACTGTTGCTTATGGCGGTCTCTGTGAGCTTCTCAGTGACATTCAGCCATCCAGGTATCCCGCCTGCAGTAGACGGAATGTGGCAATGGAACGCTGGCTGCGCGTGTCATAATAGGCTCTGAGCCTTTATATACCTGCGCACAGCAGCAGCCACCTTCAGTCTGCTGCTGGACAGCCAGCAGCAGCAGCAGCAGGAGAGGTAATTAATCAGCAACCCTCCTGCTAAGGGTAGACAGCTGCTCGTTCCACCCCCCCCCCCGCCTTAACTGGTTCTCCTCCCTTCCAACGGTGTTGAGGCGGGTGGGAACAGCCGGGGGTTGAGGGTACTGTGCTAAAAGAGGTGGAGTTATGCAGATCTAAAACGCGTGGATTGCAGCAGCAGCAAGCCGAAAAGTGCAGGCATGTGAGGGATCTAGAGGTTGACAGCATGTCTTCTTAACGGGAGTCCAGGTGGCCATCTCCACAAATGGACTTTTCAGAATCCTTGGGTGGCACCGTAGTCGGAAACCAATTCTGGTTATCGCTTCTCGGCCTTTTGGCTAAGATCAAGTGTAGTATCTGTTCTTATCAGTTTAATATCTGATACGTCCCCTATCTGGGGACCATATATTAAATGGATTTTTAGAACAGGGAGATGGAAAAAGAGCTTGCTCTGTCCACTCCACGCATTGACCTGGTATTGCAGTATCTCCAGGACCGGTGCACCCCTTCTTTAATGCAGTTTCTAAAATCAGAAAGAATTGAATTCAATGCTTTTTGTTCATTTTGCTTGTTTGTCGGATTTTGGGATGGACTCTTTGGCTTTGCTTTTCTTCTCCTCATTGGATTTTTCATGTTAAAAGTTGCAGAAGTCAGATGACAAGCTCATTTTGGTTCAACTTCAGCAACTGTGCATTGCATTGCCATGTAATGTAATGTAATGCAATGCTATCTATCTAGCTCTCCCTCTATACTTCCTTTTGGATAAACAGACATATTAGGCAAGCATTTTGGAGCTTTCACTTAAATAACTACAGGTGGTGAGATAAGCTGCACAATATAATTGACCTTTCAGTATATTGTTGCACACACACCATCTATTTAGCAAATGCCCTTGTTATCAACAGCAGCCTTTTAAACTCACCTGAGCTAACAGGTATGTGAGCTGGTTACTCTGCTGCGCTTAAAATTTCTTTTTTGGTTTGCTACAATGCCTTTTCTGAAACGTTGTCTCCCTCTGCTGGAACACTGACTTCTTTCATTTAATGCCTGCAGACTATAAAAGAGAAACCAACCCAAAAAGTTTGGTTGATTAGTCTGTGGCATTCTTTTAAACTGTTGCTTATGGCGGTCTCTGTGAGCTTCTCAGTGACATTCAGCCATCCAGGTATCCCGCCTGCAGTAGACGGAATGTGGCAATGGAACGCTGGCTGCGCGTGTCATAATAGGCTCTGAGCCTTTATATACCTGCGCACAGCAGCAGCCACCTTCAGTCTGCTGCTGGACAGCCAGCAGCAGCAGCAGCAGGAGAGGTAATTAATCAGCAACCCTCCTGCTAAGGGTAGACAGCTGCTCGTTCCACCCCCCCCCCGCCTTAATTGGTTCTCCTCCCTTCCAACGGTGTTGAGGCGGGTGGGAACAGCCGGGGGTTGAGGGTACTGTGCTAAAAGAGGTGGAGTTATGCAGATCTAAAACGCGTGGATTGCAGCAGCAGCAAGCCGAAAAGTGCAGGCATGTGAGGGATCTAGAGGTTGACAGCATGTCTTCTTAACGGGAGTCCAGGTGGCCATCTCCACAAATGGACTTTTCAGAATCCTTGGGTGGCACCGTAGTCGGAAACCAATTCTGGTTATCGCTTCTCGGCCTTTTGGCTAAGATCAAGTGTAGTATCTGTTCTTATCAGTTTAATATCTGATACGTCCCCTATCTGGGGACCATATATTAAATGGATTTTTAGAACAGGGAGATGGAAAAAGAGCTTGCTCTGTCCACTCCACGCATTGACCTGGTATTGCAGTATCTCCAGGACCGGTGCACCCCTTCTTTAATGCAGTTTCTAAAATCAGAAAGAATTGAATTCAATGCTTTTTGTTCATTTTGCTTGTTTGTCGGATTTTGGGATGGACTCTTTGGCTTTGCTTTTCTTCTCCTCATTGGATTTTTCATGTTAAAAGTTGCAGAAGCCAGATGACAAGCTCATTTTGGTTCAACTTCAGCAACTGTGCATTGCATTGCCATGTAATGTAATGTAATGCAATGCTATCTATCTAGCTCTCCCTCTATACTTCCTTTTGGATAAACAGACATATTAGGCAAGCATTTTGGAGCTTTCACCTAAATAACTTCAGGTGGTGAGATAAGCTGCACAATATAATTGACCTTTCAGTATATTGTTGCACACACACCATCTATTTAGCAAATGCCCTTGTTATCAACAGCAGCCTTTTAAACTCACCTGAGCTAACAGGTATGTGAGCTGGTTACTCTGCTGCGCTTAAAATTTCTTTTTTGGTTTGCTACAATGCCTTTTCTGAAACGTTGTCTCCCTCTGCTGGAACACTGACTTCTTTCATTTAATGCCTGCAGACTATAAAAGAGAAACCAACCCAAAAAGTTTGGTTGATTAGTCTGTGGCATTCTTTTAAACTGTTGCTTATGGCGGTCTCTGTGAGCTTCTCAGTGACATTCAGCCATCCAGGTATCCCGCCTGCAGTAGACGGAATGTGGCAATGGAACGCTGGCTGCGCGTGTCATAATAGGCTCTGAGCCTTTATATACCTGCGAACAGCAGCAGCCACCTTCAGTCTGCTGCTGGACAGCCAGCAGCAGCAGCAGCAGGAGAGGTAATTAATCAGCAACCCTCCTGCTAAGGGTAGACAGCTGCTCGTTCCACCCCCCCCCCGCCTTAATTGGTTCTCCTCCCTTCCAACGGTGTTGAGGCGGGTGGGAACAGCCGGGGGTTGAGGGTACTGTGCTAAAAGAGGTGGAGTTATGCAGATCTAAAACGCGTGGATTGCAGCAGCAGCAAGCCGAAAAGTGCAGGCATGTGAGGGATCTAGAGGTTGACAGCATGTCTTCTTAACGGGAGTCCAGGTGGCCATCTCCACAAATGGACTTTTCAGAATCCTTGGGTGGCACCGTAGTCGGAAACCAATTCTGGTTATCGCTTCTCGGCCTTTTGGCTAAGATCAAGTGTAGTATCTGTTCTTATCAGTTTAATATCTGATACGTCCCCTATCTGGGGACCATATATTAAATGGATTTTTAGAACAGGGAGATGGAAAAAGAGCTTGCTCTGTCCACTCCACGCATTGACCTGGTATTGCAGTATCTCCAGGACCGGTGCACCCCTTCTTTAATGCAGTTTCTAAAATCAGAAAGAATTGAATTCAATGCTTTTTGTTCATTTTGCTTGTTTGTCGGATTTTGGGATGGACTCTTTGGCTTTGCTTTTCTTCTCCTCATTGGATTTTTCATGTTAAAAGTTGCAGAAGCCAGATGACAAGCTCATTTTGGTTCAACTTCAGCAACTGTGCATTGCATTGCCATGTAATGTAATGTAATGCGATGCTATCTATCTAGCTCTCCCTCTATACTTCCTTTTGGATAAACAGACATATTAGGCAAGCATTTTGGAGCTTTCACCTAAATAACTACAGGTGGTGAGATAAGCTGCACAATATAATTGACCTTTCAGTATATTGTTGCACACACACCATCTATTTAGCAAATGCCCTTGTTATCAACAGCAGCCTTTTAAACTCACCTGAGCTAACAGGTATGTGAGCTGGTTACTCTGCTGCGCTTAAAATTTCTTTTTTGGTTTGCTACAATGCCTTTTCTGAAACGTTGTCTCCCTCTGCTGGAACACTGACTTCTTTCATTTAATGCCTGCAGACTATAAAAGAGAAACCAACCCAAAATGTTTGGTTGATTAGTCTGTGGCATTCTTTTAAACTGTTGCTTATGGCGGTCTCTGTGAGCTTCTCAGTGACATTCAGCCATCCAGGTATCCCGCCTGCAGTAGACGGAATGTGGCAATGGAACGCTGGCTGCGCGTGTCATAATAGGCTCTGAGCCTTTATATACCTGCGCACAGCAGCAGCCACCTTCAGTCTGCTGCTGGACAGCCAGCAGCAGCAGCAGCAGGAGAGGTAATTAATCAGCAACCCTCCTGCTAAGGGTAGACAGCTGCTCGTTCCACCCCCCCTCCCCCGCCTTAATTGGTTCTCCTCCCTTCCAACGGTGTTGAGGCGGGTGGGAACAGCCGGGGGTTGAGGGTACTGTGCTAAAAGAGGTGGAGTTATGCAGATCTAAAACGCGTGGATTGCAGCAGCAGCAAGCCGAAAAGTGCAGGCATGTGAGGGATCTAGAGGTTGACAGCATGTCTTCTTAACGGGAGTCCAGGTGGCCATCTCCACAAATGGACTTTTCAGAATCCTTGGGTGGCACCGTAGTCGGAAACCAATTCTGGTTATCGCTTCTCGGCCTTTTGGCTAAGATCAAGTGTAGTATCTGTTCTTATCAGTTTAATATCTGATACGTCCCCTATCTGGGGACCATATATTAAATGGATTTTTAGAACAGGGAGATGGAAAAAGAGCTTGCTCTGTCCACTCCACGCATTGACCTGGTATTGCAGTATCTCCAGGACCGGTGCACCCCTTCTTTAATGCAGTTTCTAAAATCAGAAAGAATTGAATTCAATGCTTTTTGTTCATTTTGCTTGTTTGTCGGATTTTGGGATGGACTCTTTGGCTTTGCTTTTCTTCTCCTCATTGGATTTTTCATGTTAAAAGTTGCAGAAGCCAGATGACAAGCTCATTTTGGTTCAACTTCAGCAACTGTGCATTGCATTGCCATGTAATGTAATGTAATGCAATGCTATCTATCTAGCTCTCCCTCTATACTTCCTTTTGGATAAACAGACATATTAGGCAAGCATTTTGGAGCTTTCACCTAAATAACTACAGGTGGTGAGATAAGCTGCACAATATAATTGACCTTTCAGTATATTGTTGCACACACACCATCTATTTAGCAAATGCCCTTGTTATCAACAGCAGCCTTTTAAACTCACCTGAGCTAACAGGTATGTGAGCTGGTTACTCTGCTGCGCTTAAAATTTCTTTTTTGGTTTGCTACAATGCCTTTTCTGAAACGTTGTCTCCCTCTGCTGGAACACTGACTTCTTTCATTTAATGCCTGCAGACTATAAAAGAGAAACCAACCCAAAAAGTTTGGTTGATTAGTCTGTGGCATTCTTTTAAACTGTTGCTTATGGCGGTCTCTGTGAGCTTCTCAGTGACATTCAGCCATCCAGGTATCCCGCCTGCAGTAGACGGAATGTGGCAATGGAACGCTGGCTGCGCGTGTCATAATAGGCTCTGAGCCTTTATATACCTGCGCACAGCAGCAGCCACCTTCAGTCTGCTGCTGGACAGCCAGCAGCAGCAGCAGCAGGAGAGGTAATTAATCAGCAACCCTCCTGCTAAGGGTAGACAGCTGCTCGTTCCACCCCCCCCCCGCCTTAACTGGTTCTCCTCCCTTCCAACGGTGTTGAGGCGGGTGGGAACAGCCGGGGGTTGAGGGTACTGTGCTAAAAGAGGTGGAGTTATGCAGATCTAAAACGCGTGGATTGCAGCAGCAGCAAGCCGAAAAGTGCAGGCATGTGAGGGATCTAGAGGTTGACAGCATGTCTTCTTAACGGGAGTCCAGGTGGCCATCTCCACAAATGGACTTTTCAGAATCCTTGGGTGGCACCGTAGTCGGAAACCAATTCTGGTTATCGCTTCTCGGCCTTTTGGCTAAGATCAAGTGTAGTATCTGTTCTTATCAGTTTAATATCTGATACGTCCCCTATCTGGGGACCATATATTAAATGGATTTTTAGAACAGGGAGATGGAAAAAGAGCTTGCTCTGTCCACTCCACGCATTGACCTGGTATTGCAGTATCTCCAGGACCGGTGCACCCCTTCTTTAATGCAGTTTCTAAAATCAGAAAGAATTGAATTCAATGCTTTTTGTTCATTTTGCTTGTTTGTCGGATTTTGGGATGGACTCTTTGGCTTTGCTTTTCTTCTCCTCATTGGATTTTTCATGTTAAAAGTTGCAGAAGCCAGATGACAAGCTCATTTTGGTTCAACTTCAGCAACTGTGCATTGCATTGCCATGTAATGTAATGTAATGCAATGCTATCTATCTAGCTCTCCCTCTATACTTCCTTTTGGATAAACAGACATATTAGGCAAGCATTTTGGAGCTTTCACCTAAATAACTACAGGTGGTGAGATAAGCTGCACAATATAATTGACCTTTCAGTATATTGTTGCACACACACCATCTATTTAGCAAATGCCCTTGTTATCAACAGCAGCCTTTTAAACTCACCTGAGCTAACAGGTATGTGAGCTGGTTACTCTGCTGCGCTTAAAATTTCTTTTTTGGTTTGCTACAATGCCTTTTCTGAAACGTTGTCTCGCTCTGCTGGAACACTGACTTCTTTCATTTAATGCCTGCAGACTATAAAAGAGAAACCAACCCAAAAAGTTTGGTTGATTAGTCTGTGGCATTCTTTTAAACTGTTGCTTATGGCGGTCTCTGTGAGCTTCTCAGTGACATTCAGCCATCCAGGTATCCCGCCTGCAGTAGACGGAATGTGGCAATGGAACGCTGGCTGCGCGTGTCATAATAGGCTCTGAGCCTTTATATACCTGCGCACAGCAGCAGCCACCTTCAGTCTGCTGCTGGACAGCCAGCAGCAGCAGCAGCAGGAGAGGTAATTAATCAGCAACCCTCCTGCTAAGGGTAGACAGCTGCTCGTTCCACCCCCCCCCCCGCCTTAATTGGTTCTCCTCCCTTCCAACGGTGTTGAGGCGGGTGGGAACAGCCGGGGGTTGAGGGTACTGTGCTAAAAGAGGTGGAGTTATGCAGATCTAAAACGCGTGGATTGCAGCAGCAGCAAGCCGAAAAGTGCAGGCATGTGAGGGATCTAGAGGTTGACAGCATGTCTTCTTAACGGGAGTCCAGGTGGCCATCTCCACAAATGGACTTTTCAGAATCCTTGGGTGGCACCGTAGTCGGAAACCAATTCTGGTTATCGCTTCTCGGCCTTTTGGCTAAGATCAAGTGTAGTATCTGTTCTTATCAGTTTAATATCTGATACGTCCCCTATCTGGGGACCATATATTAAATGGATTTTTAGAACAGGGAGATGGAAAAAGAGCTTGCTCTGTCCACTCCACGCATTGACCTGGTATTGCAGTATCTCCAGGACCGGTGCACCCCTTCTTTAATGCAGTTTCTAAAATCAGAAAGAATTGAATTCAATGCTTTTTGTTCATTTTGCTTGTTTGTCGGATTTTGGGATGGACTCTTTGGCTTTGCTTTTCTTCTCCTCATTGGATTTTTCATGTTAAAAGTTGCAGAAGCCAGATGACAAGCTCATTTTGGTTCAACTTCAGCAACTGTGCATTGCATTGCCATGTAATGTAATGTAATGCAATGCTATCTATCTAGATCTCCCTCTATACTTCCTTTTGGATAAACAGACATATTAGGCAAGCATTTTGGAGCTTTCACCTAAATAACTACAGGTGGTGAGATAAGCTGCACAATATAATTGACCTTTCAGTATATTGTTGCACACACACCATCTATTTAGCAAATGCCCTTGTTATCAACAGCAGCCTTTTAAACTCACCTGAGCTAACAGGTATGTGAGCTGGTTACTCTGCTGCGCTTAAAATTTCTTTTTTGGTTTGCTACAATGCCTTTTCTGAAACGTTGTCTCCCTCTGCTGGAACACTGACTTCTTTCATTTAATGCCTGCAGACTATAAAAGAGAAACCAACCCAAAAAGTTTGGTTGATTAGTCTGTGGCATTCTTTTAAACTGTTGCTTATGGCGGTCTCTGTGAGCTTCTCAGTGACATTCAGCCATCCAGGTATCCCGCCTGCAGTAGACGGAATGTGGCAATGGAACGCTGGCTGCGCGTGTCATAATAGGCTCTGAGCCTTTATATACCTGCGCACAGCAGCAGCCACCTTCAGTCTGCTGCTGGACAGCCAGCAGCAGCAGCAGCAGGAGAGGTAATTAATCAGCAACCCTCCTGCTAAGGGTAGACAGCTGCTCGTTCCACCCCCCCCCCCGCCTTAATTGGTTCTCCTCCCTTCCAACGGTGTTGAGGCGGGTGGGAACAGCCGGGGGTTGAGGGTACTGTGCTAAAAGAGGTGGAGTTATGCAGATCTAAAACGCGTGGATTGCAGCAGCAGCAAGCCGAAAAGTGCAGGCATGTGAGGGATCTAGAGGTTGACAGCATGTCTTCTTAACGGGAGTCCAGGTGGCCATCTCCACAAATGGACTTTTCAGAATCCTTGGGTGGCACCGTAGTCGGAAACCAATTCTGGTTATCGCTTCTCGGCCTTTTGGCTAAGATCAAGTGTAGTATCTGTTCTTATCAGTTTAATATCTGATACGTCCCCTATCTGGGGACCATATATTAAATGGATTTTTAGAACAGGGAGATGGAAAAAGAGCTTGCTCTGTCCACTCCACGCATTGACCTGGTATTGCAGTATCTCCAGGACCGGTGCACGCCTTCTTTAATGCAGTTTCTAAAATCAGAAAGAATTGAATTCAATGCTTTTTGTTCATTTTGCTTGTTTGTCGGATTTTGGGATGGACTCTTTGGCTTTGCTTTTCTTCTCCTCATTGGATTTTTCATGTTAAAAGTTGCAGAAGCCAGATGACAAGCTCATTTTGGTTCAACTTCAGCAACTGTGCATTGCATTGCCATGTAATGTAATGTAATGCAATGCTATCTATCTAGCTCTCCCTCTATACTTCCTTTTGGATAAACAGACATATTAGGCAAGCATTTTGGAGCTTTCACCTAAATAACTACAGGTGGTGAGATAAGCTGCACAATATAATTGACCTTTCAGTATATTGTTGCACACACACCATCTATTTAGCAAATGCCCTTGTTATCAACAGCAGCCTTTTAAACTCACCTGAGCTAACAGGTATGTGAGCTGGTTACTCTGCTGCGCTTAAAATTTCTTTTTTGGTTTGCTACAATGCCTTTTCTGAAACGTTGTCTCCCTCTGCTGGAACACTGACTTCTTTCATTTAATGCCTGCAGACTATAAAAGAGAAACCAACCCAAAAAGTTTGGTTGATTAGTCTGTGGCATTCTTTTAAACTGTTGCTTATGGCGGTCTCTGTGAGCTTCTCAGTGACATTCAGCCATCCAGGTATCCCGCCTGCAGTAGACGGAATGTGGCAATGGAACGCTGGCTGCGCGTGTCATAATAGGCTCTGAGCCTTTATATACCTGCGCACAGCAGCAGCCACCTTCAGTCTGCTGCTGGACAGCCAGCAGCAGCAGCAGCAGGAGAGGTAATTAATCAGCAACCCTCCTGCTAAGGGTAGACAGCTGCTCGTTCCACCCCCCCCCCCGCCTTAATTGGTTCTCCTCCCTTCCAACGGTGTTGAGGCGGGTGGGAACAGCCGGGGGTTGAGGGTACTGTGCTAAAAGAGGTGGAGTTATGCAGATCTAAAACGCGTGGATTGCAGCAGCAGCAAGCCGAAAAGTGCAGGCATGTGAGGGATCTAGAGGTTGACAGCATGTCTTCTTAACGGGAGTCCAGGTGGCCATCTCCACAAATGGACTTTTCAGAATCCTTGGGTGGCACCGTAGTCGGAAACCAATTCTGGTTATCACTTCTCGGCCTTTTGGCTAAGATCAAGTGTAGTATCTGTTCTTATCAGTTTAATATCTGATACGTCCCCTATCTGGGGACCATATATTAAATGGATTTTTAGAACAGGGAGATGGAAAAAGAGCTTGCTCTGTCCACTCCACGCATTGACCTGGTATTGCAGTATCTCCAGGACCGGTGCACGCCTTCTTTAATGCAGTTTCTAAAATCAGAAAGAATTGAATTCAATGCTTTTTGTTCATTTTGCTTGTTTGTCGGATTTTGGGATGGACTCTTTGGCTTTGCTTTTCTTCTCCTCATTGGATTTTTCATGTTAAAAGTTGCAGAAGCCAGATGACAAGCTCATTTTGGTTCAACTTCAGCAACTGTGCATTGCATTGCCATGTAATGTAATGTAATGCAATGCTATCTATCTAGCTCTCCCTCTATACTTCCTTTTGGATAAACAGACATATTAGGCAAGCATTTTGGAGCTTTCACCTAAATAACTACAGGTGGTGAGATAAGCTGCACAATATAATTGACCTTTCAGTATATTGTTGCACACACACCATCTATTTAGCAAATGCCCTTGTTATCAACAGCAGCCTTTTAAACTCACCTGAGCTAACAGGTATGTGAGCTGGTTACTCTGCTGCGCTTAAAATTTCTTTTTTGGTTTGCTACAATGCCTTTTCTGAAACGTTGTCTCCCTCTGCTGGAACACTGACTTCTTTCATTTAATGCCTGCAGACTATAAAAGAGAAACCAACCCAAAAAGTTTGGTTGATTAGTCTGTGGCATTCTTTTAAACTGTTGCTTATGGCGGTCTCTGTGAGCTTCTCAGTGACATTCAGCCATCCAGGTATCCCGCCTGCAGTAGACGGAATGTGGCAATGGAACGCTGGCTGCGCGTGTCATAATAGGCTCTGAGCCTTTATATACCTGCGCACAGCAGCAGCCACCTTCAGTCTGCTGCTGGACAGCCAGCAGCAGCAGCAGCAGGAGAGGTAATTAATCAGCAACCCTCCTGCTAAGGGTAGACAGCTGCTCGTTCCACCCCCCCCCCCGCCTTAACTGGTTCTCCTCCCTTCCAACGGTGTTGAGGCGGGTGGGAACAGCCGGGGGTTGAGGGTACTGTGCTAAAAGAGGTGGAGTTATGCAGATCTAAAACGCGTGGATTGCAGCAGCAGCAAGCCGAAAAGTGCAGGCATGTGAGGGATCTAGAGGTTGACAGCATGTCTTCTTAACGGGAGTCCAGGTGGCCATCTCCACAAATGGACTTTTCAGAATCCTTGGGTGGCACCGTAGTCGGAAACCAATTCTGGTTATCGCTTCTCGGCCTTTTGGCTAAGATCAAGTGTAGTATCTGTTCTTATCAGTTTAATATCTGATACGTCCCCTATCTGGGGACCATATATTAAATGGATTTTTAGAACAGGGAGATGGAAAAAGAGCTTGCTCTGTCCACTCCACGCATTGACCTGGTATTGCAGTATCTCCAGGACCGGTGCACCCCTTCTTTAATGCAGTTTCTAAAATCAGAAAGAATTGAATTCAATGCTTTTTGTTCATTTTGCTTGTTTGTCGGATTTTGGGATGGACTCTTTGGCTTTGCTTTTCTTCTCCTCATTGGATTTTTCATGTTAAAAGTTGCAGAAGTCAGATGACAAGCTCATTTTGGTTCAACTTCAGCAACTGTGCATTGCATTGCCATGTAATGTAATGTAATGCAATGCTATCTATCTAGCTCTCCCTCTATACTTCCTTTTGGATAAACAGACATATTAGGCAAGCATTTTGGAGCTTTCACTTAAATAACTACAGGTGGTGAGATAAGCTGCACAATATAATTGACCTTTCAGTATATTGTTGCACACACACCATCTATTTAGCAAATGCCCTTGTTATCAACAGCAGCCTTTTAAACTCACCTGAGCTAACAGGTATGTGAGCTGGTTACTCTGCTGCGCTTAAAATTTCTTTTTTGGTTTGCTACAATGCCTTTTCTGAAACGTTGTCTCCCTCTGCTGGAACACTGACTTCTTTCATTTAATGCCTGCAGACTATAAAAGAGAAACCAACCCAAAAAGTTTGGTTGATTAGTCTGTGGCATTCTTTTAAACTGTTGCTTATGGCGGTCTCTGTGAGCTTCTCAGTGACATTCAGCCATCCAGGTATCCCGCCTGCAGTAGACGGAATGTGGCAATGGAACGCTGGCTGCGCGTGTCATAATAGGCTCTGAGCCTTTATATACCTGCGCACAGCAGCAGCCACCTTCAGTCTGCTGCTGGACAGCCAGCAGCAGCAGCAGCAGGAGAGGTAATTAATCAGCAACCCTCCTGCTAAGGGTAGACAGCTGCTCGTTCCACCCCCCCCCCCCCCGCCTTAATTGGTTCTCCTCCCTTCCAACGGTGTTGAGGCGGGTGGGAACAGCCGGGGGTTGAGGGTACTGTGCTAAAAGAGGTGGAGTTATGCAGATCTAAAACGCGTGGATTGCAGCAGCAGCAAGCCGAAAAGTGCAGGCATGTGAGGGATCTAGAGGTTGACAGCATGTCTTCTTAACGGGAGTCCAGGTGGCCATCTCCACAAATGGACTTTTCAGAATCCTTGGGTGGCACCGTAGTCGGAAACCAATTCTGGTTATCGCTTCTCGGCCTTTTGGCTAAGATCAAGTGTAGTATCTGTTCTTATCAGTTTAATATCTGATACGTCCCCTATCTGGGGACCATATATTAAATGGATTTTTAGAACAGGGAGATGGAAAAAGAGCTTGCTCTGTCCACTCCACGCATTGACCTGGTATTGCAGTATCTCCAGGACCGGTGCACCCCTTCTTTAATGCAGTTTCTAAAATCAGAAAGAATTGAATTCAATGCTTTTTGTTCATTTTGCTTGTTTGTCGGATTTTGGGATGGACTCTTTGGCTTTGCTTTTCTTCTCCTCATTGGATTTTTCATGTTAAAAGTTGCAGAAGCCAGATGACAAGCTCATTTTGGTTCAACTTCAGCAACTGTGCATTGCATTGCCATGTAATGTAATGTAATGCAATGCTATCTATCTAGCTCTCCCTCTATACTTCCTTTTGGATAAACAGACATATTAGGCAAGCATTTTGGAGCTTTCACCTAAATAACTACAGGTGGTGAGATAAGCTGCACAATATAATTGACCTTTCAGTATATTGTTGCACACACACCATCTATTTAGCAAATGCCCTTGTTATCAACAGCAGCCTTTTAAACTCACCTGAGCTAACAGGTATGTGAGCTGGTTACTCTGCTGCGCTTAAAATTTCTTTTTTGGTTTGCTACAATGCCTTTTCTGAAACGTTGTCTCCCTCTGCTGGAACACTGACTTCTTTCATTTAATGCCTGCAGACTATAAAAGAGAAACCAACCCAAAAAGTTTGGTTGATTAGTCTGTGGCATTCTTTTAAACTGTTGCTTATGGCGGTCTCTGTGAGCTTCTCAGTGACATTCAGCCATCCAGGTATCCCGCCTGCAGTAGACGGAATGTGGCAATGGAACGCTGGCTGCGCGTGTCATAATAGGCTCTGAGCCTTTATATACCTGCGCACAGCAGCAGCCACCTTCAGTCTGCTGCTGGACAGCCAGCAGCAGCAGCAGCAGGAGAGGTAATTAATCAGCAACCCTCCTGCTAAGGGTAGACAGCTGCTCGTTCCACCCCCCCCCCGCCTTAATTGGTTCTCCTCCCTTCCAACGGTGTTGAGGCGGGTGGGAACAGCCGGGGGTTGAGGGTACTGTGCTAAAAGAGGTGGAGTTATGCAGATCTAAAACGCGTGGATTGCAGCAGCAGCAAGCCGAAAAGTGCAGGCATGTGAGGGATCTAGAGGTTGACAGCATGTCTTCTTAACGGGAGTCCAGGTGGCCATCTCCACAAATGGACTTTTCAGAATCCTTGGGTGGCACCGTAGTCGGAAACCAATTCTGGTTATCGCTTCTCGGCCTTTTGGCTAAGATCAAGTGTAGTATCTGTTCTTATCAGTTTAATATCTGATACGTCCCCTATCTGGGGACCATATATTAAATGGATTTTTAGAACAGGGAGATGGAAAAAGAGCTTGCTCTGTCCACTCCACGCATTGACCTGGTATTGCAGTATCTCCAGGACCGGTGCACCCCTTCTTTAATGCAGTTTCTAAAATCAGAAAGAATTGAATTCAATGCTTTTTGTTCATTTTGCTTGCTTGTCGGATTTTGGGATGGACTCTTTGGCTTTGCTTTTCTTCTCCTCATTGGATTTTTCATGTTAAAAGTTGCAGAAGCCAGATGACAAGCTCATTTTGGTTCAACTTCAGCAACTGTGCATTGCATTGCCATGTAATGTAATGTAATGCAATGCTATCTATCTAGCTCTCCCTCTATACTTCCTTTTGGATAAACAGACATATTAGGCAAGCATTTTGGAGCTTTCACCTAAATAACTACAGGTGGTGAGATAAGCTGCACAATATAATTGACCTTTCAGTATATTGTTGCACACACACCATCTATTTAGCAAATGCCCTTGTTATCAACAGCAGCCTTTTAAACTCACCTGAGCTAACAGGTATGTGAGCTGGTTACTCTGCTGCGCTTAAAATTTCTTTTTTGGTTTGCTACAATGCCTTTTCTGAAACGTTGTCTCCCTCTGCTGGAACACTGACTTCTTTCATTTAATGCCTGCAGACTATAAAAGAGAAACCAACCCAAAAAGTTTGGTTGATTAGTCTGTGGCATTCTTTTAAACTGTTGCTTATGGCGGTCTCTGTGAGCTTCTCAGTGACATTCAGCCATCCAGGTATCCCGCCTGCAGTAGACGGAATGTGGCAATGGAACGCTGGCTGCGCGTGTCATAATAGGCTCTGAGCCTTTATATACCTGCGCACAGCAGCAGCCACCTTCAGTCTGCTGCTGGACAGCCAGCAGCAGCAGCAGCAGGAGAGGTAATTAATCAGCAACCCTCCTGCTAAGGGTAGACAGCTGCTCGTTCCACCCCCCCCCCCGCCTTAATTGGTTCTCCTCCCTTCCAACGGTGTTGAGGCGGGTGGGAACAGCCGGGGGTTGAGGGTACTGTGCTAAAAGAGGTGGAGTTATGCAGATCTAAAACGCGTGGATTGCAGCAGCAGCAAGCCGAAAAGTGCAGGCATGTGAGGGATCTAGAGGTTGACAGCATGTCTTCTTAACGGGAGTCCAGGTGGCCATCTCCACAAATGGACTTTTCAGAATCCTTGGGTGGCACCGTAGTCGGAAACCAATTCTGGTTATCGCTTCTCGGCCTTTTGGCTAAGATCAAGTGTAGTATCTGTTCTTATCAGTTTAATATCTGATACGTCCCCTATCTGGGGACCATATATTAAATGGATTTTTAGAACAGGGAGATGGAAAAAGAGCTTGCTCTGTCCACTCCACGCATTGACCTGGTATTGCAGTATCTCCAGGACCGGTGCACCCCTTCTTTAATGCAGTTTCTAAAATCAGAAAGAATTGAATTCAATGCTTTTTGTTCATTTTGCTTGTTTGTCGGATTTTGGGATGGACTCTTTGGCTTTGCTTTTCTTCTCCTCATTGGATTTTTCATGTTAAAAGTTGCAGAAGCCAGATGACAAGCTCATTTTGGTTCAACTTCAGCAACTGTGCATTGCATTGCCATGTAATGTAATGTAATGCAATGCTATCTATCTAGCTCTCCCTCTATACTTCCTTTTGGATAAACAGACATATTAGGCAAGCATTTTGGAGCTTTCACCTAAATAACTACAGGTGGTGAGATAAGCTGCACAATATAATTGACCTTTCAGTATATTGTTGCACACACACCATCTATTTAGCAAATGCCCTTGTTATCAACAGCAGCCTTTTAAACTCACCTGAGCTAACAGGTATGTGAGCTGGTTACTCTGCTGCGCTTAAAATTTCTTTTTTGGTTTGCTACAATGCCTTTTCTGAAACGTTGTCTCCCTCTGCTGGAACACTGACTTCTTTCATTTAATGCCTGCAGACTATAAAAGAGAAACCAACCCAAAAAGTTTGGTTGATTAGTCTGTGGCATTCTTTTAAACTGTTGCTTATGGCGGTCTCTGTGAGCTTCTCAGTGACATTCAGCCATCCAGGTATCCCGCCTGCAGTAGACGGAATGTGGCAATGGAACGCTGGCTGCGCGTGTCATAATAGGCTCTGAGCCTTTATATACCTGCGCACAGCAGCAGCCACCTTCAGTCTGCTGCTGGACAGCCAGCAGCAGCAGCAGCAGGAGAGGTAATTAATCAGCAACCCTCCTGCTAAGGGTAGACAGCTGCTCGTTCCACCCCCCCCCCGCCTTAACTGGTTCTCCTCCCTTCCAACGGTGTTGAGGCGGGTGGGAACAGCCGGGGGTTGAGGGTACTGTGCTAAAAGAGGTGGAGTTATGCAGATCTAAAACGCGTGGATTGCAGCAGCAGCAAGCCGAAAAGTGCAGGCATGTGAGGGATCTAGAGGTTGACAGCATGTCTTCTTAACGGGAGTCCAGGTGGCCATCTCCACAAATGGACTTTTCAGAATCCTTGGGTGGCACCGTAGTCGGAAACCAATTCTGGTTATCGCTTCTCGGCCTTTTGGCTAAGATCAAGTGTAGTATCTGTTCTTATCAGTTTAATATCTGATACGTCCCCTATCTGGGGACCATATATTAAATGGATTTTTAGAACAGGGAGATGGAAAAAGAGCTTGCTCTGTCCACTCCACGCATTGACCTGGTATTGCAGTATCTCCAGGACCGGTGCACCCCTTCTTTAATGCAGTTTCTAAAATCAGAAAGAATTGAATTCAATGCTTTTTGTTCATTTTGCTTGTTTGTCGGATTTTGGGATGGACTCTTTGGCTTTGCTTTTCTTCTCCTCATTGGATTTTTCATGTTAAAAGTTGCAGAAGTCAGATGACAAGCTCATTTTGGTTCAACTTCAGCAACTGTGCATTGCATTGCCATGTAATGTAATGTAATGCAATGCTATCTATCTAGCTCTCCCTCTATACTTCCTTTTGGATAAACAGACATATTAGGCAAGCATTTTGGAGCTTTCACTTAAATAACTACAGGTGGTGAGATAAGCTGCACAATATAATTGACCTTTCAGTATATTGTTGCACACACACCATCTATTTAGCAAATGCCCTTGTTATCAACAGCAGCCTTTTAAACTCACCTGAGCTAACAGGTATGTGAGCTGGTTACTCTGCTGCGCTTAAAATTTCTTTTTTGGTTTGCTACAATGCCTTTTCTGAAACGTTGTCTCCCTCTGCTGGAACACTGACTTCTTTCATTTAATGCCTGCAGACTATAAAAGAGAAACCAACCCAAAAAGTTTGGTTGATTAGTCTGTGGCATTCTTTTAAACTGTTGCTTATGGCGGTCTCTGTGAGCTTCTCAGTGACATTCAGCCATCCAGGTATCCCGCCTGCAGTAGACGGAATGTGGCAATGGAACGCTGGCTGCGCGTGTCATAATAGGCTCTGAGCCTTTATATACCTGCGCACAGCAGCAGCCACCTTCAGTCTGCTGCTGGACAGCCAGCAGCAGCAGCAGCAGGAGAGGTAATTAATCAGCAACCCTCCTGCTAAGGGTAGACAGCTGCTCGTTCCACCCCCCCCCCCGCCTTAATTGGTTCTCCTCCCTTCCAACGGTGTTGAGGTGGGTGGGAACAGCCGGGGGTTGAGGGTACTGTGCTAAAAGAGGTGGAGTTATGCAGATCTAAAACGCGTGGATTGCAGCAGCAGCAAGCCGAAAAGTGCAGGCATGTGAGGGATCTAGAGGTTGACAGCATGTCTTCTTAACGGGAGTCCAGGTGGCCATCTCCACAAATGGACTTTTCAGAATCCTTGGGTGGCACCGTAGTCGGAAACCAATTCTGGTTATCGCTTCTCGGCCTTTTGGCTAAGATCAAGTGTAGTATCTGTTCTTATCAGTTTAATATCTGATACGTCCCCTATCTGGGGACCATATATTAAATGGATTTTTAGAACAGGGAGATGGAAAAAGAGCTTGCTCTGTCCACTCCACGCATTGACCTGGTATTGCAGTATCTCCAGGACCGGTGCACCCCTTCTTTAATGCAGTTTCTAAAATCAGAAAGAATTGAATTCAATGCTTTTTGTTCATTTTGCTTGTTTGTCGGATTTTGGGATGGACTCTTTGGCTTTGCTTTTCTTCTCCTCATTGGATTTTTCATGTTAAAAGTTGCAGAAGCCAGATGACAAGCTCATTTTGGTTCAACTTCAGCAACTGTGCATTGCATTGCCATGTAATGTAATGTAATGCAATGCTATCTATCTAGCTCTCCCTCTATACTTCCTTTTGGATAAACAGACATATTAGGCAAGCATTTTGGAGCTTTCACCTAAATAACTACAGGTGGTGAGATAAGCTGCACAATATAATTGACCTTTCAGTATATTGTTGCACACACACCATCTATTTAGCAAATGCCCTTGTTATCAACAGCAGCCTTTTAAACTCACCTGAGCTAACAGGTATGTGAGCTGGTTACTCTGCTGCGCTTAAAATTTCTTTTTTGGTTTGCTACAATGCCTTTTCTGAAACGTTGTCTCCCTCTGCTGGAACACTGACTTCTTTCATTTAATGCCTGCAGACTATAAAAGAGAAACCAACCCAAAAAGTTTGGTTGATTAGTCTGTGGCATTCTTTTAAACTGTTGCTTATGGCGGTCTCTGTGAGCTTCTCAGTGACATTCAGCCATCCAGGTATCCCGCCTGCAGTAGACGGAATGTGGCAATGGAACGCTGGCTGCGCGTGTCATAATAGGCTCTGAGCCTTTATATACCTGCGCACAGCAGCAGCCACCTTCAGTCTGCTGCTGGACAGCCAGCAGCAGCAGCAGCAGGAGAGGTAATTAATCAGCAACCCTCCTGCTAAGGGTAGACAGCTGCTCGTTCCACCCCCCCCCCGCCTTAATTGGTTCTCCTCCCTTCCAACGGTGTTGAGGCGGGTGGGAACAGCCGGGGGTTGAGGGTACTGTGCTAAAAGAGGTGGAGTTATGCAGATCTAAAACGCGTGGATTGCAGCAGCAGCAAGCCGAAAAGTGCAGGCATGTGAGGGATCTAGAGGTTGACAGCATGTCTTCTTAACGGGAGTCCAGGTGGCCATCTCCACAAATGGACTTTTCAGAATCCTTGGGTGGCACCGTAGTCGGAAACCAATTCTGGTTATCGCTTCTCGGCCTTTTGGCTAAGATCAAGTGTAGTATCTGTTCTTATCAGTTTAATATCTGATACGTCCCCTATCTGGGGACCATATATTAAATGGATTTTTAGAACAGGGAGATGGAAAAAGAGCTTGCTCTGTCCACTCCACGCATTGACCTGGTATTGCAGTATCTCCAGGACCGGTGCACCCCTTCTTTAATGCAGTTTCTAAAATCAGAAAGAATTGAATTCAATGCTTTTTGTTCATTTTGCTTGCTTGTCGGATTTTGGGATGGACTCTTTGGCTTTGCTTTTCTTCTCCTCATTGGATTTTTCATGTTAAAAGTTGCAGAAGCCAGATGACAAGCTCATTTTGGTTCAACTTCAGCAACTGTGCATTGCATTGCCATGTAATGTAATGTAATGCAATGCTATCTATCTAGCTCTCCCTCTATACTTCCTTTTGGATAAACAGACATATTAGGCAAGCATTTTGGAGCTTTCACCTAAATAACTACAGGTGGTGAGATAAGCTGCACAATATAATTGACCTTTCAGTATATTGTTGCACACACACCATCTATTTAGCAAATGCCCTTGTTATCAACAGCAGCCTTTTAAACTCACCTGAGCTAACAGGTATGTGAGCTGGTTACTCTGCTGCGCTTAAAATTTCTTTTTTGGTTTGCTGCAATGCCTTTTCTGAAACGTTGTCTCCCTCTGCTGGAACACTGACTTCTTTCATTTAATGCCTGCAGACTATAAAAGAGAAACCAACCCAAAAAGTTTGGTTGATTAGTCTGTGGCATTCTTTTAAACTGTTGCTTATGGCGGTCTCTGTGAGCTTCTCAGTGACATTCAGCCATCCAGGTATCCCGCCTGCAGTAGACGGAATGTGGCAATGGAACGCTGGCTGCGCGTGTCATAATAGGCTCTGAGCCTTTATATACCTGCGCACAGCAGCAGCCACCTTCAGTCTGCTGCTGGACAGCCAGCAGCAGCAGCAGCAGGAGAGGTAATTAATCAGCAACCCTCCTGCTAAGGGTAGACAGCTGCTCGTTCCACCCCCCCCCCGCCTTAATTGGTTCTCCTCCCTTCCAACGGTGTTGAGGCGGGTGGGAACAGCCGGGGGTTGAGGGTACTGTGCTAAAAGAGGTGGAGTTATGCAGATCTAAAACGCGTGGATTGCAGCAGCAGCAAGCCGAAAAGTGCAGGCATGTGAGGGATCTAGAGGTTGACAGCATGTCTTCTTAACGGGAGTCCAGGTGGCCATCTCCACAAATGGACTTTTCAGAATCCTTGGGTGGCACCGTAGTCGGAAACCAATTCTGGTTATCGCTTCTCGGCCTTTTGGCTAAGATCAAGTGTAGTATCTGTTCTTATCAGTTTAATATCTGATACGTCCCCTATCTGGGGACCATATATTAAATGGATTTTTAGAACAGGGAGATGGAAAAAGAGCTTGCTCTGTCCACTCCACGCATTGACCTGGTATTGCAGTATCTCCAGGACCGGTGCACCCCTTCTTTAATGCAGTTTCTAAAATCAGAAAGAATTGAATTCAATGCTTTTTGTTCATTTTGCTTGTTTGTCGGATTTTGGGATGGACTCTTTGGCTTTGCTTTTCTTCTCCTCATTGGATTTTTCATGTTAAAAGTTGCAGAAGCCAGATGACAAGCTCATTTTGGTTCAACTTCAGCAACTGTGCATTGCATTGCCCTGTAATGTAATGTAATGCGATGCTATCTATCTAGCTCTCCCTCTATACTTCCTTTTGGATAAACAGACATATTAGGCAAGCATTTTGGAGCTTTCACCTAAATAACTACAGGTGGTGAGATAAGCTGCACAATATAATTGACCTTTCAGTATATTGTTGCACACACACCATCTATTTAGCAAATGCCCTTGTTATCAACAGCAGCCTTTTAAACTCACCTGAGCTAACAGGTATGTGAGCTGGTTACTCTGCTGCGCTTAAAATTTCTTTTTTGGTTTGCTACAATGCCTTTTCTGAAACGTTGTCTCCCTCTGCTGGAACACTGACTTCTTTCATTTAATGCCTGCAGACTATAAAAGAGAAACCAACCCAAAATGTTTGGTTGATTAGTCTGTGGCATTCTTTTAAACTGTTGCTTATGGCGGTCTCTGTGAGCTTCTCAGTGACATTCAGCCATCCAGGTATCCCGCCTGCAGTAGACGGAATGTGGCAATGGAACGCTGGCTGCGCGTGTCATAATAGGCTCTGAGCCTTTATATACCTGCGCACAGCAGCAGCCACCTTCAGTCTGCTGCTGGACAGCCAGCAGCAGCAGCAGCAGGAGAGGTAATTAATCAGCAACCCTCCTGCTAAGGGTAGACAGCTGCTCGTTCCACCCCCCCACCCCGCCTTAATTGGTTCTCCTCCCTTCCAACGGTGTTGAGGCGGGTGGGAACAGCCGGGGGTTGAGGGTACTGTGCTAAAAGAGGTGGAGTTATGCAGATCTAAAACGCGTGGATTGCAGCAGCAGCAAGCCGAAAAGTGCAGGCATGTGAGGGATCTAGAGGTTGACAGCATGTCTTCTTAACGGGAGTCCAGGTGGCCATCTCCACAAATGGACTTTTCAGAATCCTTGGGTGGCACCGTAGTCGGAAACCAATTCTGGTTATCGCTTCTCGGCCTTTTGGCTAAGATCAAGTGTAGTATCTGTTCTTATCAGTTTAATATCTGATACGTCCCCTATCTGGGGACCATATATTAAATGGATTTTTAGAACAGGGAGATGGAAAAAGAGCTTGCTCTGTCCACTCCACGCATTGACCTGGTATTGCAGTATCTCCAGGACCGGTGCACCCCTTCTTTAATGCAGTTTCTAAAATCAGAAAGAATTGAATTCAATGCTTTTTGTTCATTTTGCTTGTTTGTCGGATTTTGGGATGGACTCTTTGGCTTTGCTTTTCTTCTCCTCATTGGATTTTTCATGTTAAAAGTTGCAGAAGCCAGATGACAAGCTCATTTTGGTTCAACTTCAGCAACTGTGCATTGCATTGCCATGTAATGTAATGTAATGCAATGCTATCTATCTAGCTCTCCCTCTATACTTCCTTTTGGATAAACAGACATATTAGGCAAGCATTTTGGAGCTTTCACCTAAATAACTACAGGTGGTGAGATAAGCTGCACAATATAATTGACCTTTCAGTATATTGTTGCACACACACCATCTATTTAGCAAATGCCCTTGTTATCAACAGCAGCCTTTTAAACTCACCTGAGCTAACAGGTATGTGAGCTGGTTACTCTGCTGCGCTTAAAATTTCTTTTTTGGTTTGCTACAATGCCTTTTCTGAAACGTTGTCTCCCTCTGCTGGAACACTGACTTCTTTCATTTAATGCCTGCAGACTATAAAAGAGAAACCAACCCAAAAAGTTTGGTTGATTAGTCTGTGGCATTCTTTTAAACTGTTGCTTATGGCGGTCTCTGTGAGCTTCTCAGTGACATTCAGCCATCCAGGTATCCCGCCTGCAGTAGACGGAATGTGGCAATGGAACGCTGGCTGCGCGTGTCATAATAGGCTCTGAGCCTTTATATACCTGCGCACAGCAGCAGCCACCTTCAGTCTGCTGCTGGACAGCCAGCAGCAGCAGCAGCAGGAGAGGTAATTAATCAGCAACCCTCCTGCTAAGGGTAGACAGCTGCTCGTTCCACCCCCCCCCCCGCCTTAATTGGTTCTCCTCCCTTCCAACGGTGTTGAGGCGGGTGGGAACAGCCGGGGGTTGAGGATACTGTGCTAAAAGAGGTGGAGTTATGCAGATCTAAAACGCGTGGATTGCAGCAGCAGCAAGCCGAAAAGTGCAGGCATGTGAGGGATCTAGAGGTTGACAGCATGTCTTCTTAACGGGAGTCCAGGTGGCCATCTCCACAAATGGACTTTTCAGAATCCTTGGGTGGCACCGTAGTCGGAAACCAATTCTGGTTATCGCTTCTCGGCCTTTTGGCTAAGATCAAGTGTAGTATCTGTTCTTATCAGTTTAATATCTGATACGTCCCCTATCTGGGGACCATATATTAAATGGATTTTTAGAACAGGGAGATGGAAAAAGAGCTTGCTCTGTCCACTCCACGCATTGACCTGGTATTGCAGTATCTCCAGAACCGGTGCACCCCTTCTTTAATGCAGTTTCTAAAATCAGAAAGAATTGAATTCAATGCTTTTTGTTCATTTTGCTTGTTTGTCGGATTTTGGGATGGACTCTTTGGCTTTGCTTTTCTTCTCCTCATTGGATTTTTCATGTTAAAAGTTGCAGAAGCCAGATGACAAGCTCATTTTGGTTCAACTTCAGCAACTGTGCATTGCATTGCCATGTAATGTAATGTAATGCAATGCTATCTATCTAGCTCTCCCTCTATACTTCCTTTTGGATAAACAGACATATTAGGCAAGCATTTTGGAGCTTTCACCTAAATAACTACAGGTGGTGAGATAAGCTGCACAATATAATTGACCTTTCAGTATATTGTTGCACACACACCATCTATTTAGCAAATGCCCTTGTTATCAACAGCAGCCTTTTAAACTCACCTGAGCTAACAGGTATGTGAGCTGGTTACTCTGCTGCGCTTAAAATTTCTTTTTTGGTTTGCTACAATGCCTTTTCTGAAACGTTGTCTCCCTCTGCTGGAACACTGACTTCTTTCATTTAATGCCTGCAGACTATAAAAGAGAAACCAACCCAAAAAGTTTGGTTGATTAGTCTGTGGCATTCTTTTAAACTGTTGCTTATGGCGGTCTCTGTGAGCTTCTCAGTGACATTCAGCCATCCAGGTATCCCGCCTGCAGTAGACGGAATGTGGCAATGGAACGCTGGCTGCGCGTGTCATAATAGGCTCTGAGCCTTTATATACCTGCGCACAGCAGCAGCCACCTTCAGTCTGCTGCTGGACAGCCAGCAGCAGCAGCAGCAGGAGAGGTAATTAATCAGCAACCCTCCTGCTAAGGGTAGACAGCTGCTCGTTCCACCCCCCCCCCCCGCCTTAATTGGTTCTCCTCCCTTCCAACGGTGTTGAGGCGGGTGGGAACAGCCGGGGGTTGAGGGTACTGTGCTAAAAGAGGTGGAGTTATGCAGATCTAAAACGCGTGGATTGCAGCAGCAGCAAGCCGAAAAGTGCAGGCATGTGAGGGATCTAGAGGTTGACAGCATGTCTTCTTAACGGGAGTCCAGGTGGCCATCTCCACAAATGGACTTTTCAGAATCCTTGGGTGGCACCGTAGTCGGAAACCAATTCTGGTTATCGCTTCTCGGCCTTTTGGCTAAGATCAAGTGTAGTATCTGTTCTTATCAGTTTAATATCTGATACGTCCCCTATCTGGGGACCATATATTAAATGGATTTTTAGAACAGGGAGATGGAAAAAGAGCTTGCTCTGTCCACTCCACGCATTGACCTGGTATTGCAGTATCTCCAGGACCGGTGCACCCCTTCTTTAATGCAGTTTCTAAAATCAGAAAGAATTGAATTCAATGCTTTTTGTTCATTTTGCTTGTTTGTCGGATTTTGGGATGGACTCTTTGGCTTTGCTTTTCTTCTCCTCATTGGATTTTTCATGTTAAAAGTTGCAGAAGCCAGATGACAAGCTCATTTTGGTTCAACTTCAGCAACTGTGCATTGCATTGCCATGTAATGTAATGTAATGCAATGCTATCTATCTAGCTCTCCCTCTATACTTCCTTTTGGATAAACAGACATATTAGGCAAGCATTTTGGAGCTTTCACCTAAATAACTACAGGTGGTGAGATAAGCTGCACAATATAATTGACCTTTCAGTATATTGTTGCACACACACCATCTATTTAGCAAATGCCCTTGTTATCAACAGCAGCCTTTTAAACTCACCTGAGCTAACAGGTATGTGAGCTGGTTACTCTGCTGCGCTTAAAATTTCTTTTTTGGTTTGCTACAATGCCTTTTCTGAAACGTTGTCTCCCTCTGCTGGAACACTGACTTCTTTCATTTAATGCCTGCAGACTATAAAAGAGAAACCAACCCAAAAAGTTTGGTTGATTAGTCTGTGGCATTCTTTTAAACTGTTGCTTATGGCGGTCTCTGTGAGCTTCTCAGTGACATTCAGCCATCCAGGTATCCCGCCTGCAGTAGACGGAATGTGGCAATGGAACGCTGGCTGCGCGTGTCATAATAGGCTCTGAGCCTTTATATACCTGCGCACAGCAGCAGCCACCTTCAGTCTGCTGCTGGACAGCCAGCAGCAGCAGCAGCAGGAGAGGTAATTAATCAGCAACCCTCCTGCTAAGGGTAGACAGCTGCTCGTTCCACCCCCCCCCGCCTTAATTGGTTCTCCTCCCTTCCAACGGTGTTGAGGCGGGTGGGAACAGCCGGGGGTTGAGGGTACTGTGCTAAAAGAGGTGGAGTTATGCAGATCTAAAACGCGTGGATTGCAGCAGCAGCAAGCCGAAAAGTGCAGGCATGTGAGGGATCTAGAGGTTGACAGCATGTCTTCTTAACGGGAGTCCAGGTGGCCATCTCCACAAATGGACTTTTCAGAATCCTTGGGTGGCACCGTAGTCGGAAACCAATTCTGGTTATCGCTTCTCGGCCTTTTGGCTAAGATCAAGTGTAGTATCTGTTCTTATCAGTTTAATATCTGATACGTCCCCTATCTGGGGACCATATATTAAATGGATTTTTAGAACAGGGAGATGGAAAAAGAGCTTGCTCTGTCCACTCCACGCATTGACCTGGTATTGCAGTATCTCCAGGACCGGTGCACCCCTTCTTTAATGCAGTTTCTAAAATCAGAAAGAATTGAATTCAATGCTTTTTGTTCATTTTGCTTGTTTGTCGGATTTTGGGATGGACTCTTTGGCTTTGCTTTTCTTCTCCTCATTGGATTTTTCATGTTAAAAGTTGCAGAAGCCAGATGACAAGCTCATTTTGGTTCAACTTCAGCAACTGTGCATTGCATTGCCATGTAATGTAATGTAATGCAATGCTATCTATCTAGCTCTCCCTCTATACTTCCTTTTGGATAAACAGACATATTAGGCAAGCATTTTGGAGCTTTCACCTAAATAACTACAGGTGGTGAGATAAGCTGCACAATATAATTGACCTTTCAGTATATTGTTGCACACACACCATCTATTTAGCAAATGCCCTTGTTATCAACAGCAGCCTTTTAAACTCACCTGAGCTAACAGGTATGTGAGCTGGTTACTCTGCTGCGCTTAAAATTTCTTTTTTGGTTTGCTACAATGCCTTTTCTGAAACGTTGTCTCCCTCTGCTGGAACACTGACTTCTTTCATTTAATGCCTGCAGACTATAAAAGAGAAACCAACCCAAAAAGTTTGGTTGATTAGTCTGTGGCATTCTTTTAAACTGTTGCTTATGGCGGTCTCTGTGAGCTTCTCAGTGACATTCAGCCATCCAGGTATCCCGCCTGCAGTAGACGGAATGTGGCAATGGAACGCTGGCTGCGCGTGTCATAATAGGCTCTGAGCCTTTATATACCTGCGCACAGCAGCAGCCACCTTCAGTCTGCTGCTGGACAGCCAGCAGCAGCAGCAGCAGGAGAGGTAATTAATCAGCAACCCTCCTGCTAAGGGTAGACAGCTGCTCGTTCCACCCCCCCCCCGCCTTAATTGGTTCTCCTCCCTTCCAACGGTGTTGAGGCGGGTGGGAACAGCCGGGGGTTGAGGGTACTGTGCTAAAAGAGGTGGAGTTATGCAGATCTAAAACGCGTGGATTGCAGCAGCAGCAAGCCGAAAAGTGCAGGCATGTGAGGGATCTAGAGGTTGACAGCATGTCTTCTTAACGGGAGTCCAGGTGGCCATCTCCACAAATGGACTTTTCAGAATCCTTGGGTGGCACCGTAGTCGGAAACCAATTCTGGTTATCGCTTCTCGGCCTTTTGGCTAAGATCAAGTGTAGTATCTGTTCTTATCAGTTTAATATCTGATACGTCCCCTATCTGGGGACCATATATTAAATGGATTTTTAGAACAGGGAGATGGAAAAAGAGCTTGCTCTGTCCACTCCACGCATTGACCTGGTATTGCAGTATCTCCAGGACCGGTGCACCCCTTCTTTAATGCAGTTTCTAAAATCAGAAAGAATTGAATTCAATGCTTTTTGTTCATTTTGCTTGTTTGTCGGATTTTGGGATGGACTCTTTGGCTTTGCTTTTCTTCTCCTCATTGGATTTTTCATGTTAAAAGTTGCAGAAGTCAGATGACAAGCTCATTTTGGTTCAACTTCAGCAACTGTGCATTGCATTGCCATGTAATGTAATGTAATGCAATGCTATCTATCTAGCTCTCCCTCTATACTTCCTTTTGGATAAACAGACATATTAGGCAAGCATTTTGGAGCTTTCACCTAAATAACTACAGGTGGTGAGATAAGCTGCACAATATAATTGACCTTTCAGTATATTGTTGCACACACACCATCTATTTAGCAAATGCCCTTGTTATCAACAGCAGCCTTTTAAACTCACCTGAGCTAACAGGTATGTGAGCTGGTTACTCTGCTGCGCTTAAAATTTCTTTTTTGGTTTGCTACAATGCCTTTTCTGAAACGTTGTCTCCCTCTGCTGGAACACTGACTTCTTTCATTTAATGCCTGCAGACTATAAAAGAGAAACCAACCCAAAAAGTTTGGTTGATTAGTCTGTGGCATTCTTTTAAACTGTTGCTTATGGCGGTCTCTGTGAGCTTCTCAGTGACATTCAGCCATCCAGGTATCCCGCCTGCAGTAGACGGAATGTGGCAATGGAACGCTGGCTGCGCGTGTCATAATAGGCTCTGAGCCTTTATATACCTGCGCACAGCAGCAGCCACCTTCAGTCTGCTGCTGGACAGCCAGCAGCAGCAGCAGCAGGAGAGGTAATTAATCAGCAACCCTCCTGCTAAGGGTAGACAGCTGCTCGTTCCACCCCCCCCCCGCCTTAATTGGTTCTCCTCCCTTCCAACGGTGTTGAGGCGGGTGGGAACAGCCGGGGGTTGAGGGTACTGTGCTAAAAGAGGTGGAGTTATGCAGATCTAAAACGCGTGGATTGCAGCAGCAGCAAGCCGAAAAGTGCAGGCATGTGAGGGATCTAGAGGTTGACAGCATGTCTTCTTAACGGGAGTCCAGGTGGCCATCTCCACAAATGGACTTTTCAGAATCCTTGGGTGGCACCGTAGTCGGAAACCAATTCTGGTTATCGCTTCTCGGCCTTTTGGCTAAGATCAAGTGTAGTATCTGTTCTTATCAGTTTAATATCTGATACGTCCCCTATCTGGGGACCATATATTAAATGGATTTTTAGAACAGGGAGATGGAAAAAGAGCTTGCTCTGTCCACTCCACGCATTGACCTGGTATTGCAGTATCTCCAGGACCGGTGCACCCCTTCTTTAATGCAGTTTCTAAAATCAGAAAGAATTGAATTCAATGCTTTTTGTTCATTTTGCTTGTTTGTCGGATTTTGGGATGGACTCTTTGGCTTTGCTTTTCTTCTCCTCATTGGATTTTTCATGTTAAAAGTTGCAGAAGCCAGATGACAAGCTCATTTTGGTTCAACTTCAGCAACTGTGCATTGCATTGCCATGTAATGTAATGTAATGCAATGCTATCTATCTAGCTCTCCCTCTATACTTCCTTTTGGATAAACAGACATATTAGGCAAGCATTTTGGAGCTTTCACCTAAATAACTACAGGTGGTGAGATAAGCTGCACAATATAATTGACCTTTCAGTATATTGTTGCACACACACCATCTATTTAGCAAATGCCCTTGTTATCAACAGCAGCCTTTTAAACTCACCTGAGCTAACAGGTATGTGAGCTGGTTACTCTGCTGCGCTTAAAATTTCTTTTTTGGTTTGCTACAATGCCTTTTCTGAAATGTTGTCTCCCTCTGCTGGAACACTGACTTCTTTCATTTAATGCCTGCAGACTATAAAAGAGAAACCAACCCAAAAAGTTTGGTTGATTAGTCTGTGGCATTCTTTTAAACTGTTGCTTATGGCGGTCTCTGTGAGCTTCTCAGTGACATTCAGCCATCCAGGTATCCCGCCTGCAGTAGACGGAATGTGGCAATGAAACGCTGGCTGCGCGTGTCATAATAGGCTCTGAGCCTTTATATACCTGCGCACAGCAGCAGCCACCTTCAGTCTGCTGCTGGACAGCCAGCAGCAGCAGCAGCAGGAGAGGTAATTAATCAGCAACCCTCCTGCTAAGGGTAGACAGCTGCTCGTTCCACCCCCCCCCCCCCGCCTTAATTGGTTCTCCTCCCTTCCAACGGTGTTGAGGCGGGTGGGAACAGCCGGGGGTTGAGGGTACTGTGCTAAAAGAGGTGGAGTTATGCAGATCTAAAACGCGTGGATTGCAGCAGCAGCAAGTCGAAAAGTGCAGGCATGTGAGGGATCTAGAGGTTGACAGCATGTCTTCTTAACGGGAGTCCAGGTGGCCATCTCCACAAATGGACTTTTCAGAATCCTTGGGTGGCACCGTAGTCGGAAACCAATTCTGGTTATCGCTTCTCGGCCTTTTGGCTAAGATCAAGTGTAGTATCTGTTCTTATCAGTTTAATATCTGATACGTCCCCTATCTGGGGACCATATATTAAATGGATTTTTAGAACAGGGAGATGGAAAAAGAGCTTGCTCTGTCCACTCCACGCATTGACCTGGTATTGCAGTATCTCCAGGACCGGTGCACCCCTTCTTTAATGCAGTTTCTAAAATCAGAAAGAATTGAATTCAATGCTTTTTGTTCATTTTGCTTGTTTGTCGGATTTTGGGATGGACTCTTTGGCTTTGCTTTTCTTCTCCTCATTGGATTTTTCATGTTAAAAGTTGCAGAAGCCAGATGACAAGCTCATTTTGGTTCAACTTCAGCAACTGTGCATTGCATTGCCATGTAATGTAATGTAATGCAATGCTATCTATCTAGCTCTCCCTCTATACTTCCTTTTGGATAAACAGACATATTAGGCAAGCATTTTGGAGCTTTCACCTAAATAACTACAGGTGGTGAGATAAGCTGCACAATATAATTGACCTTTCAGTATATTGTTGCACACACACCATCTATTTAGCAAATGCCCTTGTTATCAACAGCAGCCTTTTAAACTTACCTGAGCTAACAGGTTTGTGAGCTGGTTACTCTGCTGCGCTTAAAATTTCTTTTTTGGTTTGCTACAATGCCTTTTCTGAAACGTTGTCTCCCTCTGCTGGAACACTGACTTCTTTCATTTAATGCCTGCAGACTATAAAAGAGAAACCAACCCAAAAAGTTTGGTTGATTAGTCTGTGGCATTCTTTTAAACTGTTGCTTATGGCGGTCTCTGTGAGCTTCTCAGTGACATTCAGCCATCCAGGTATCCCGCCTGCAGTAGACGGAATGTGGCAATGGAACGCTGGCTGCGCGTGTCATAATAGGCTCTGAGCCTTTATATACCTGCGCACAGCAGCAGCCACCTTCAGTCTGCTGCTGGACAGCCAGCAGCAGCAGCAGCAGGAGAGGTAATTAATCAGCAACCCTCCTGCTAAGGGTAGACAGCTGCTCGTTCCACCCCCCCCACCCCGCCTTAATTGGTTCTCCTCCCTTCCAACGGTGTTGAGGCGGGTGGGAACAGCCGGGGGTTGAGGGTACTGTGCTAAAAGAGGTGGAGTTATGCAGATCTAAAACGCGTGGATTGCAGCAGCAGCAAGCCGAAAAGTGCAGGCATGTGAGGGATCTAGAGGTTGACAGCATGTCTTCTTAACGGGAGTCCAGGTGGCCATCTCCACAAATGGACTTTTCAGAATCCTTGGGTGGCACCGTAGTCGGAAACCAATTCTGGTTATCGCTTCTCGGCCTTTTGGCTAAGATCAAGTGTAGTATCTGTTCTTATCAGTTTAATATCTGATACGTCCCCTATCTGGGGACCATATATTAAATGGATTTTTAGAGCAGGGAGATGGAAAAAGAGCTTGCTCTGTCCACTCCACGCATTGACCTGGTATTGCAGTATCTCCAGGACCGGTGCACCCCTTCTTTAATGCAGTTTCTAAAATCAGAAAGAATTGAATTCAATGCTTTTTGTTCATTTTGCTTGTTTGTCGGATTTTGGGATGGACTCTTTGGCTTTGCTTTTCTTCTCCTCATTGGATTTTTCAAGTTAAAAGTAGCAGAAGCCAGATGACAAGCTCATTTTGGTTCAACTTCAGCAACTGTGCATTGCATTGCCATGTAATGTAATGTAATGCAATGCTATCTATCTAGCTCTCCCTCTATACTTCCTTTTGGATAAACAGACATATTAGGCAAGCATTTTGGAGCTTTCACCTAAATAACTACAGGTGGTGAGATAAGCTGCACAATATAATTGACCTTTCAGTATATTGTTGCACACACACCATCTATTTAGCAAATGCCCTTGTTATCAACAGCAGCCTTTTAAACTCACCTGAGCTAACAGGTATGTGAGCTGGTTACTCTGCTGCGCTTAAAATTTCTTTTTTGGTTTGCTACAATGCCTTTTCTGAAACGTTGTCTCCCTCTGCTGGAACACTGACTTCTTTCATTTAATGCCTGCAGACTATAAAAGAGAAACCAACCCAAAAAGTTTGGTTGATTAGTCTGTGGCATTCTTTTAAACTGTTGCTTATGGCGGTCTCTGTGAGCTTCTCAGTGACATTCAGCCATCCAGGTATCCCGCCTGCAGTAGACGGAATGTGGCAATGGAACGCTGGCTGCGCGTGTCATAATAGGCTCTGAGCCTTTATATACCTGCGCACAGCAGCAGCCACCTTCAGTCTGCTGCTGGACAGCCAGCAGCAGCAGCAGCAGGAGAGGTAATTAATCAGCAACTCTCCTGCTAAGGGTAGACAGCTGCTCGTTCCACCCCCCCCCCACCTTAATTGGTTCTCCTCCCTTCCAACGGTGTTGAGGCGGGTGGGAACAGCCGGGGGTTGAGGGTACTGTGCTAAAAGAGGTGGAGTTATGCAGATCTAAAACGCGTGGATTGCAGCAGCAGCAAGCCGAAAAGTGCAGGCATGTGAGGGATCTAGAGGTTGACAGCATGTCTTCTTAACGGGAGTCCAGGTGGCCATCTCCACAAATGGACTTTTCAGAATCCTTGGGTGGCACCGTAGTCGGAAACCAATTCTGGTTATCGCTTCTCGGCCTTTTGGCTAAGATCAAGTGTAGTATCTGTTCTTATCAGTTTAATATCTGATACGTCCCCTTTCTGGGGACCATATATTAAATGGATTTTTAGAGCAGGGAGATGGAAAAAGAGCTTGCTCTGTCCACTCCACGCATTGACCTGGTATTGCAGTATCTCCAGGACCGGTGCACCCCTTCTTTAATGCAGTTTCTAAAATCAGAAAGAATTGAATTCAATGCTTTTTGTTCATTTTGCTTGTTTGTCGGATTTTGGGATGGACTCTTTGGCTTTGCTTTTCTTCTCCTCATTGGATTTTTCAAGTTAAAAGTAGCAGAAGCCAGATGACAAGCTCATTTTGGTTCAACTTCAGCAACTGTGCATTGCATTGCCATGTAATGTAATGTAATGCAATGCTATCTATCTAGCTCTCCCTCTATACTTCCTTTTGGATAAACAGACATATTAGGCAAGCATTTTGGAGCTTTCACCTAAATAACTACAGGTGGTGAGATAAGCTGCACAATATAATTGACCTTTCAGTATATTGTTGCACACACACCATCTATTTAGCAAATGCCCTTGTTATCAACAGCAGCCTTTTAAACTCACCTGAGCTAACAGGTATGTGAGCTGGTTACTCTGCTGCGCTTAAAATTTCTTTTTTGGTTTGCTACAATGCCTTTTCTGAAACGTTGTCTCCCTCTGCTGGAACACTGACTTCTTTCATTTAATGCCTGCAGACTATAAAAGAGAAACCAACCCAAAAAGTTTGGTTGATTAGTCTGTGGCATTCTTTTAAACTGTTGCTTATGGCGGTCTCTGTGAGCTTCTCAGTGACATTCAGCCATCCAGGTATCCCGCCTGCAGTAGACGGAATGTGGCAATGGAACGCTGGCTGCGCGTGTCATAATAGGCTCTGAGCCTTTATATACCTGCGCACAGCAGCAGCCACCTTCAGTCTGCTGCTGGACAGCCAGCAGCAGCAGCAGCAGGAGAGGTAATTAATCAGCAACCCTCCTGCTAAGGGTAGACAGCTGCTCGTTCCACCCCCCCCCCCACCCCGCCTTAATTGGTTCTCCTCCCTTCCAACGGTGTTGAGGCGGGTGGGAACAGCCGGGGGTTGAGGGTACTGTGCTAAAAGAGGTGGAGTTATGCAGATCTAAAACGCGTGGATTGCAGCAGCAGCAAGCCGAAAAGTGCAGGCATGTGAGGGATCTAGAGGTTGACAGCATGTCTTCTTAACGGGAGTCCAGGTGGCCATCTCCACAAATGGACTTTTCAGAATCCTTGGGTGGCACCGTAGTCGGAAACCAATTCTGGTTATCGCTTCTCGGCCTTTTGGCTAAGATCAAGTGTAGTATCTGTTCTTATCAGTTTAATATCTGATACGTCCCCTATCTGGGGACCATATATTAAATGGATTTTTAGAACAGGGAGATGGAAAAAGAGCTTGCTCTGTCCACTCCACGCATTGACCTGGTATTGCAGTATCTCCAGGACCGGTGCACCCCTTCTTTAATGCAGTTTCTAAAATCAGAAAGAATTGAATTCAATGCTTTTTGTTCATTTTGCTTGTTTGTCGGATTTTGGGATGGACTCTTTGGCTTTGCTTTTCTTCTCCTCATTGGATTTTTCATGTTAAAAGTTGCAGAAGCCAGATGACAAGCTCATTTTGGTTCAACTTCAGCAACTGTGCATTGCATTGCCATGTAATGTAATGTAATGCAATGCTATCTATCTAGCTCTCCCTCTATACTTCCTTTTGGATAAACAGACATATTAGGCAAGCATTTTGGAGCTTTCACCTAAATAACTACAGGTGGTGAGATAAGCTGCACAATATAATTGACCTTTCAGTATATTGTTGCACACACACCATCTATTTAGCAAATGCCCTTGTTATCAACAGCAGCCTTTTAAACTCACCTGAGCTAACAGGTATGTGAGCTGGTTACTCTGCTGCGCTTAAAATTTCTTTTTTGGTTTGCTACAATGCCTTTTCTGAAACGTTGTCTCCCTCTGCTGGAACACTGACTTCTTTCATTTAATGCCTGCAGACTATAAAAGAGAAACCAACCCAAAAAGTTTGGTTGATTAGTCTGTGGCATTCTTTTAAACTGTTGCTTATGGCGGTCTCTGTGAGCTTCTCAGTGACATTCAGCCATCCAGGTATCCCGCCTGCAGTAGACGGAATGTGGCAATGGAACGCTGGCTGCGCGTGTCATAATAGGCTCTGAGCCTTTATATACCTGCGCACAGCAGCAGCCACCTTCAGTCTGCTGCTGGACAGCCAGCAGCAGCAGCAGCAGGAGAGGTAATTAATCAGCAACTCTCCTGCTAAGGGTAGACAGCTGCTCGTTCCACCCCCCCCCCCGCCTTAATTGGTTCTCCTCCCTTCCAACGGTGTTGAGGCGGGTGGGAACAGCCGGGGGTTGAGGGTACTGTGCTAAAAGAGGTGGAGTTATGCAGATCTAAAACGCGTGGATTGCAGCAGCAGCAAGCCGAAAAGTGCAGGCATGTGAGGGATCTAGAGGTTGACAGCATGTCTTCTTAACGGGAGTCCAGGTGGCCATCTCCACAAATTGACTTTTCAGAATCCTTGGGTGGCACCGTAGTCGGAAACCAATTCTGGTTATCGCTTCTCGGCCTTTTGGCTAAGATCAAGTGTAGTATCTGTTCTTATCAGTTTAATATCTGATACGTCCCCTATCTGGGGACCATATATTAAATGGATTTTTAGAACAGGGAGATGGAAAAAGAGCTTGCTCTGTCCACTCCACGCATTGACCTGGTATTGCAGTATCTCCAGGACCGGTGCACCCCTTCTTTAATGCAGTTTCTAAAATCAGAAAGAATTGAATTCAATGCTTTTTGTTCATTTTGCTTGTTTGTCGGATTTTGGGATGGACTCTTTGGCTTTGCTTTTCTTCTCCTCATTGGATTTTTCATGTTAAAAGTTGCAGAAGCCAGATGACAAGCTCATTTTGGTTCAACTTCAGCAACTGTGCATTGCATTGCCATGTAATGTAATGTAATGCAATGCTATCTATCTAGCTCTCCCTCTATACTTCCTTTTGGATAAACAGACATATTAGGCAAGCATTTTGGAGCTTTCACCTAAATAACTACAGGTGGTGAGATAAGCTGCACAATATAATTGACCTTTCAGTATATTGTTGCACACACACCATCTATTTAGCAAATGCCCTTGTTATCAACAGCAGCCTTTTAAACTCACCTGAGCTAACAGGTATGTGAGCTGGTTACTCTGCTGCGCTTAAAATTTCTTTTTTGGTTTGCTACAATGCCTTTTCTGAAATGTTGTCTCCCTCTGCTGGAACACTGACTTCTTTCATTTAATGCCTGCAGACTATAAAAGAGAAACCAACCCAAAAAGTTTGGTTGATTAGTCTGTGGCATTCTTTTAAACTGTTGCTTATGGCGGTCTCTGTGAGCTTCTCAGTGACATTCAGCCATCCAGGTATCCCGCCTGCAGTAGACGGAATGTGGCAATGGAACGCTGGCTGCGCGTGTCATAATAGGCTCTGAGCCTTTATATACCTGCGCACAGCAGCAGCCACCTTCAGTCTGCTGCTGGACAGCCAGCAGCAGCAGCAGCAGGAGAGGTAATTAATCAGCAACCCTCCTGCTAAGGGTAGACAGCTGCTCGTTCCACCCCCCCCCCCCGCCTTAATTGGTTCTCCTCCCTTCCAACGGTGTTGAGGCGGGTGGGAACAGCCGGGGGTTGAGGGTACTGTGCTAAAAGAGGTGGAGTTATGCAGATCTAAAACGCGTGGATTGCAGCAGCAGCAAGCCGAAAAGTGCAGGCATGTGAGGGATCTAGAGGTTGACAGCATGTCTTCTTAACGGGAGTCCAGGTGGCCATCTCCACAAATGGACTTTTCAGAATCCTTGGGTGGCACCGTAGTCGGAAACCAATTCTGGTTATCGCTTCTCGGCCTTTTGGCTAAGATCAAGTGTAGTATCTGTTCTTATCAGTTTAATATCTGATACGTCCCCTATCTGGGGACCATATATTAAATGGATTTTTAGAACAGGGAGATGGAAAAAGAGCTTGCTCTGTCCACTCCACGCATTGACCTGGTATTGCAGTATCTCCAGGACCGGTGCACCCCTTCTTTAATGCAGTTTCTAAAATCAGAAAGAATTGAATTCAATGCTTTTTGTTCATTTTGCTTGTTTGTCGGATTTTGGGATGGACTCTTTGGCTTTGCTTTTCTTCTCCTCATTGGATTTTTCATGTTAAAAGTTGCAGAAGCCAGATGACAAGCTCATTTTGGTTCAACTTCAGCAACTGTGCATTGCATTGCCATGTAATGTAATGTAATGCAATGCTATCTATCTAGCTCTCCCTCTATACTTCCTTTTGGATAAACAGACATATTAGGCAAGCATTTTGGAGCTTTCACCTAAATAACTACAGGTGGTGAGATAAGCTGCACAATATAATTGACCTTTCAGTATATTGTTGCACACACACCATCTATTTAGCAAATGCCCTTGTTATCAACAGCAGCCTTTTAAACTTACCTGAGCTAACAGGTATGTGAGCTGGTTACTCTGCTGCGCTTAAAATTTCTTTTTTGGTTTGCTACAATGCCTTTTCTGAAACGTTGTCTCCCTCTGCTGGAACACTGACTTCTTTCATTTAATGCCTGCAGACTATAAAAGAGAAACCAACCCAAAAAGTTTGGTTGATTAGTCTGTGGCATTCTTTTAAACTGTTGCTTATGGCGGTCTCTGTGAGCTTCTCAGTGACATTCAGCCATCCAGGTATCCCGCCTGCAGTAGACGGAATGTGGCAATGGAACGCTGGCTGCGCGTGTCATAATAGGCTCTGAGCCTTTATATACCTGCGCACAGCAGCAGCCACCTTCAGTCTGCTGCTGGACAGCCAGCAGCAGCAGCAGCAGGAGAGGTAATTAATCAGCAACCCTCCTGCTAAGGGTAGACAGCTGCTCGTTCCACCCCCCCCCCCGCCTTAATTGGTTCTCCTCCCTTCCAACGGTGTTGAGGCGGGTGGGAACAGCCGGGGGTTGAGGGTACTGTGCTAAAAGAGGTGGAGTTATGCAGATCTAAAACGCGTGGATTGCAGCAGCAGCAAGCCGAAAAGTGCAGGCATGTGAGGGATCTAGAGGTTGACAGCATGTCTTCTTAACGGGAGTCCAGGTGGCCATCTCCACAAATGGACTTTTCAGAATCCTTGGGTGGCACCGTAGTCGGAAACCAATTCTGGTTATCGCTTCTCGGCCTTTTGGCTAAGATCAAGTGTAGTATCTGTTCTTATCAGTTTAATATCTGATACGTCCCCTATCTGGGGACCATATATTAAATGGATTTTTAGAACAGGGAGATGGAAAAAGAGCTTGCTCTGTCCACTCCACGCATTGACCTGGTATTGCAGTATCTCCAGGACCGGTGCACCCCTTCTTTAATGCAGTTTCTAAAATCAGAAAGAATTGAATTCAATGCTTTTTGTTCATTTTGCTTGTTTGTCGGATTTTGGGATGGACTCTTTGGCTTTGCTTTTCTTCTCCTCATTGGATTTTTCATGTTAAAAGTTGCAGAAGCCAGATGACAAGCTCATTTTGGTTCAACTTCAGCAACTGTGCATTGCATTGCCATGTAATGTAATGTAATGCAATGCTATCTATCTAGCTCTCCCTCTATACTTCCTTTTGGATAAACAGACATATTAGGCAAGCATTTTGGAGCTTTCACCTAAATAACTACAGGTGGTGAGATAAGCTGCACAATATAATTGACCTTTCAGTATATTGTTGCACACACACCATCTATTTAGCAAATGCCCTTGTTATCAACAGCAGCCTTTTAAACTCACCTGAGCTAACAGGTATGTGAGCTGGTTACTCTGCTGCGCTTAAAATTTCTTTTTTGGTTTGCTACAATGCCTTTTCTGAAACGTTGTCTCCCTCTGCTGGAACACTGACTTCTTTCATTTAATGCCTGCAGACTATAAAAGAGAAACCAACCCAAAAAGTTTGGTTGATTAGTCTGTGGCATTCTTTTAAACTGTTGCTTATGGCGGTCTCTGTGAGCTTCTCAGTGACATTCAGCCATCCAGGTATCCCGCCTGCAGTAGACGGAATGTGGCAATGGAACGCTGGCTGCGCGTGTCATAATAGGCTCTGAGCCTTTATATACCTGCGCACAGCAGCAGCCACCTTCAGTCTGCTGCTGGACAGCCAGCAGCAGCAGCAGCAGGAGAGGTAATTAATCAGCAACCCTCCTGCTAAGGGTAGACAGCTGCTCGTTCCACCCCCCCCCACCCCGCCTTAATTGGTTCTCCTCCCTTCCAACGGTGTTGAGGCGGGTGGGAACAGCCGGGGGTTGAGGGTACTGTGCTAAAAGAGGTGGAGTTATGCAGATCTAAAACGCGTGGATTGCAGCAGCAGCAAGCCGAAAAGTGCAGGCATGTGAGGGATCTAGAGGTTGACAGCATGTCTTCTTAACGGGAGTCCAGGTGGCCATCTCCACAAATGGACTTTTCAGAATCCTTGGGTGGCACCGTAGTCGGAAACCAATTCTGGTTATCGCTTCTCGGCCTTTTGGCTAAGATCAAGTGTAGTATCTGTTCTTATCAGTTTAATATCTGATACGTCCCCTATCTGGGGACCATATATTAAATGGATTTTTAGAGCAGGGAGATGGAAAAAGAGCTTGCTCTGTCCACTCCACGCATTGACCTGGTATTGCAGTATCTCCAGGACCGGTGCACCCCTTCTTTAATGCAGTTTCTAAAATCAGAAAGAATTGAATTCAATGCTTTTTGTTCATTTTGCTTGTTTGTCGGATTTTGGGATGGACTCTTTGGCTTTGCTTTTCTTCTCCTCATTGGATTTTTCAAGTTAAAAGTAGCAGAAGCCAGATGACAAGCTCATTTTGGTTCAACTTCAGCAACTGTGCATTGCATTGCCATGTAATGTAATGTAATGCAATGCTATCTATCTAGCTCTCCCTCTATACTTCCTTTTGGATAAACAGACATATTAGGCAAGCATTTTGGAGCTTTCACCTAAATAACTACAGGTGGTGAGATAAGCTGCACAATATAATTGACCTTTCAGTATATTGTTGCACACACACCATCTATTTAGCAAATGCCCTTGTTATCAACAGCAGCCTTTTAAACTCACCTGAGCTAACAGGTATGTGAGCTGGTTACTCTGCTGCGCTTAAAATTTCTTTTTTGGTTTGCTACAATGCCTTTTCTGAAACGTTGTCTCCCTCTGCTGGAACACTGACTTCTTTCATTTAATGCCTGCAGACTATAAAAGAGAAACCAACCCAAAAAGTTTGGTTGATTAGTCTGTGGCATTCTTTTAAACTGTTGCTTATGGCGGTCTCTGTGAGCTTCTCAGTGACATTCAGCCATCCAGGTATCCCGCCTGCAGTAGACGGAATGTGGCAATGGAACGCTGGCTGCGCGTGTCATAATAGGCTCTGAGCCTTTATATACCTGCGCACAGCAGCAGCCACCTTCAGTCTGCTGCTGGACAGCCAGCAGCAGCAGCAGCAGGAGAGGTAATTAATCAGCAACCCTCCTGCTAAGGGTAGACAGCTGCTCGTTCCACCCCCCCCCCCACCCCGCCTTAATTGGTTCTCCTCCCTTCCAACGGTGTTGAGGCGGGTGGGAACAGCCGGGGGTTGAGGGTACTGTGCTAAAAGAGGTGGAGTTATGCAGATCTAAAACGCGTGGATTGCAGCAGCAGCAAGCCGAAAAGTGCAGGCATGTGAGGGATCTAGAGGTTGACAGCATGTCTTCTTAACGGGAGTCCAGGTGGCCATCTCCACAAATGGACTTTTCAGAATCCTTGGGTGGCACCGTAGTCGGAAACCAATTCTGGTTATCGCTTCTCGGCCTTTTGGCTAAGATCAAGTGTAGTATCTGTTCTTATCAGTTTAATATCTGATACGTCCCCTATCTGGGGACCATATATTAAATGGATTTTTAGAACAGGGAGATGGAAAAAGAGCTTGCTCTGTCCACTCCACGCATTGACCTGGTATTGCAGTATCTCCAGGACCGGTGCACCCCTTCTTTAATGCAGTTTCTAAAATCAGAAAGAATTGAATTCAATGCTTTTTGTTCATTTTGCTTGTTTGTCGGATTTTGGGATGGACTCTTTGGCTTTGCTTTTCTTCTCCTCATTGGATTTTTCATGTTAAAAGTTGCAGAAGCCAGATGACAAGCTCATTTTGGTTCAACTTCAGCAACTGTGCATTGCATTGCCATGTAATGTAATGTAATGCAATGCTATCTATCTAGCTCTCCCTCTATACTTCCTTTTGGATAAACAGACATATTAGGCAAGCATTTTGGAGCTTTCACCTAAATAACTACAGGTGGTGAGATAAGCTGCACAATATAATTGACCTTTCAGTATATTGTTGCACACACACCATCTATTTAGCAAATGCCCTTGTTATCAACAGCAGCCTTTTAAACTCACCTGAGCTAACAGGTATGTGAGCTGGTTACTCTGCTGCGCTTAAAATTTCTTTTTTGGTTTGCTACAATGCCTTTTCTGAAACGTTGTCTCCCTCTGCTGGAACACTGACTTCTTTCATTTAATGCCTGCAGACTATAAAAGAGAAACCAACCCAAAAAGTTTGGTTGATTAGTCTGTGGCATTCTTTTAAACTGTTGCTTATGGCGGTCTCTGTGAGCTTCTCAGTGACATTCAGCCATCCAGGTATCCCGCCTGCAGTAGACGGAATGTGGCAATGGAACGCTGGCTGCGCGTGTCATAATAGGCTCTGAGCCTTTATATACCTGCGCACAGCAGCAGCCACCTTCAGTCTGCTGCTGGACAGCCAGCAGCAGCAGCAGCAGGAGAGGTAATTAATCAGCAACCCTCCTGCTAAGGGTAGACAGCTGCTCGTTCCACCCCCCCCCCCACCCCGCCTTAATTGGTTCTCCTCCCTTCCAACGGTGTTGAGGCGGGTGGGAACAGCCGGGGGTTGAGGGTACTGTGCTAAAAGAGGTGGAGTTATGCAGATCTAAAACGCGTGGATTGCAGCAGCAGCAAGCCGAAAAGTGCAGGCATGTGAGGGATCTAGAGGTTGACAGCATGTCTTCTTAACGGGAGTCCAGGTGGCCATCTCCACAAATGGACTTTTCAGAATCCTTGGGTGGCACCGTAGTCGGAAACCAATTCTGGTTATCGCTTCTCGGCCTTTTGGCTAAGATCAAGTGTAGTATCTGTTCTTATCAGTTTAATATCTGATACGTCCCCTATCTGGGGACCATATATTAAATGGATTTTTAGAACAGGGAGATGGAAAAAGAGCTTGCTCTGTCCACTCCACGCATTGACCTGGTATTGCAGTATCTCCAGGACCGGTGCACCCCTTCTTTAATGCAGTTTCTAAAATCAGAAAGAATTGAATTCAATGCTTTTTGTTCATTTTGCTTGTTTGTCGGATTTTGGGATGGACTCTTTGGCTTTGCTTTTCTTCTCCTCATTGGATTTTTCATGTTAAAAGTTGCAGAAGCCAGATGACAAGCTCATTTTGGTTCAACTTCAGCAACTGTGCATTGCATTGCCATGTAATGTAATGTAATGCAATGCTATCTATCTAGCTCTCCCTCTATACTTCCTTTTGGATAAACAGACATATTAGGCAAGCATTTTGGAGCTTTCACCTAAATAACTACAGGTGGTGAGATAAGCTGCACAATATAATTGAACTTTCAGTATATTGTTGCACACACACCATCTATTTAGCAAATGCCCTTGTTATCAACAGCAGCCTTTTAAACTCACCTGAGCTAACAGGTATGTGAGCTGGTTACTCTGCTGCGCTTAAAATTTCTTTTTTGGTTTGCTACAATGCCTTTTCTGAAACGTTGTCTCCCTCTGCTGGAACACTGACTTCTTTCATTTAATGCCTGCAGACTATAAAAGAGAAACCAACCCAAAAAGTTTGGTTGATTAGTCTGTGGCATTCTTTTAAACTGTTGCTTATGGCGGTCTCTGTGAGCTTCTCAGTGACATTCAGCCATCCAGGTATCCCGCCTGCAGTAGACGGAATGTGGCAATGGAACGCTGGCTGCGCGTGTCATAATAGGCTCTGAGCCTTTATATACCTGCGCACAGCAGCAGCCACCTTCAGTCTGCTGCTGGACAGCCAGCAGCTGCAGGAGAGGTAATTAATCAGCAACCCTCCTGCTAAGGGTAGACAGCTGCTCGTTCCACCCCCCCCCCGCCTTAATTGGTTCTCCTCCCTTCCAACGGTGTTGAGGCGGGTGGGAACAGCCGGGGGTTGAGGGTACTGTGCTAAAAGAGGTGGAGTTATGCAGATCTAAAACGCGTGGATTGCAGCAGCAGCAAGCCGAAAAGTGCAGGCATGTGAGGGATCTAGAGGTTGACAGCATGTCTTCTTAACGGGAGTCCAGGTGGCCATCTCCACAAATGGACTTTTCAGAATCCTTGGGTGGCACCGTAGTCGGAAACCAATTCTGGTTATCGCTTCTCGGCCTTTTGGCTAAGATCAAGTGTAGTATCTGTTCTTATCAGTTTAATATCTGATACGTCCCCTATCTGGGGACCATATATTAAATGGATTTTTAGAACAGGGAGATGGAAAAAGAGCTTGCTCTGTCCACTCCACGCATTGACCTGGTATTGCAGTATCTCCAGGACCGGTGCACCCCTTCTTTAATGCAGTTTCTAAAATCAGAAAGAATTGAATTCAATGCTTTTTGTTCATTTTGCTTGTTTGTCGGATTTTGGGATGGACTCTTTGGCTTTGCTTTTCTTCTCCTCATTGGATTTTTCATGTTAAAAGTTGCAGAAGCCAGATGACAAGCTCATTTTGGTTCAACTTCAGCAACTGTGCATTGCATTGCCATGTAATGTAATGTAATGCAATGCTATCTATCTAGCTCTCCCTCTATACTTCCTTTTGGATAAACAGACATATTAGGCAAGCATTTTGGAGCTTTCACCTAAATAACTACAGGTGGTGAGATAAGCTGCACAATATAATTGACCTTTCAGTATATTGTTGCACACACACCATCTATTTAGCAAATGCCCTTGTTATCAACAGCAGCCTTTTAAACTCACCTGAGCTAACAGGTATGTGAGCTGGTTACTCTGCTGCGCTTAAAATTTCTTTTTTGGTTTGCTACAATGCCTTTTCTGAAACGTTGTCTCCCTCTGCTGGAACACTGACTTCTTTCATTTAATGCCTGCAGACTATAAAAGAGAAACCAACCCAAAAAGTTTGGTTGATTAGTCTGTGGCATTCTTTTAAACTGTTGCTTATGGCGGTCTCTGTGAGCTTCTCAGTGACATTCAGCCATCCAGGTATCCCGCCTGCAGTAGACGGAATGTGGCAATGGAACGCTGGCTGCGCGTGTCATAATAGGCTCTGAGCCTTTATATACCTGCGCACAGCAGCAGCCACCTTCAGTCTGCTGCTGGACAGCCAGCAGCAGCAGCAGCAGGAGAGGTAATTAATCAGCAACCCTCCTGCTAAGGGTAGACAGCTGCTCGTTCCACCCCCCCCCCCCGCCTTAATTGGTTCTCCTCCCTTCCAACGGTGTTGAGGCGGGTGGGAACAGCCGGGGGTTGAGGGTACTGTGCTAAAAGAGGTGGAGTTATGCAGATCTAAAACGCGTGGATTGCAGCAGCAGCAAGCCGAAAAGTGCAGGCATGTGAGGGATCTAGAGGTTGACAGCATGTCTTCTTAACGGGAGTCCAGGTGGCCATCTCCACAAATGGACTTTTCAGAATCCTTGGGTGGCACCGTAGTCGGAAACCAATTCTGGTTATCGCTTCTCGGCCTTTTGGCTAAGATCAAGTGTAGTATCTGTTCTTATCAGTTTAATATCTGATACGTCCCCTATCTGGGGACCATATATTAAATGGATTTTTAGAACAGGGAGATGGAAAAAGAGCTTGCTCTGTCCACTCCACGCATTGACCTGGTATTGCAGTATCTCCAGGACCGGTGCACCCCTTCTTTAATGCAGTTTCTAAAATCAGAAAGAATTGAATTCAATGCTTTTTGTTCATTTTGCTTGTTTGTCGGATTTTGGGATGGACTCTTTGGCTTTGCTTTTCTTCTCCTCATTGGATTTTTCATGTTAAAAGTTGCAGAAGCCAGATGACAAGCTCATTTTGGTTCAACTTCAGCAACTGTGCATTGCATTGCCATGTAATGTAATGTAATGCAATGCTATCTATCTAGCTCTCCCTCTATACTTCCTTTTGGATAAACAGACATATTAGGCAAGCATTTTGGAGCTTTCACCTAAATAACTACAGGTGGTGAGATAAGCTGCACAATATAATTGACCTTTCAGTATATTGTTGCACACAGACCATCTATTTAGCAAATGCCCTTGTTATCAACAGCAGCCTTTTAAACTCACCTGAGCTAACAGGTATGTGAGCTGGTTACTCTGCTGCGCTTAAAATTTCTTTTTTGGTTTGCTACAATGCCTTTTCTGAAACGTTGTCTCCCTCTGCTGGAACACTGACTTCTTTCATTTAATGCCTGCAGACTATAAAAGAGAAACCAACCCAAAAAGTTTGGTTGATTAGTCTGTGGCATTCTTTTAAACTGTTGCTTATGGCGGTCTCTGTGAGCTTCTCAGTGACATTCAGCCATCCAGGTATCCCGCCTGCAGTAGACGGAATGTGGCAATGGAACGCTGGCTGCGCGTGTCATAATAGGCTCTGAGCCTTTATATACCTGCGCACAGCAGCAGCCACCTTCAGTCTGCTGCTGGACAGCCAGCAGCAGCAGCAGCAGGAGAGGTAATTAATCAGCAACCCTCCTGCTAAGGGTAGACAGCTGCTCGTTCCACCCCCCCCGCCTTAATTAGTTCTCCTCCCTTCCAACGGTGTTGAGGCGGGTGGGAACAGCCGGGGGTTGAGGGTACTGTGCTAAAAGAGGTGGAGTTATGCAGATCTAAAACGCGTGGATTGCAGCAGCAGCAAGCCGAAAAGTGCAGGCATGTGAGGGATCTAGAGGTTGACAGCATGTCTTCTTAACGGGAGTCCAGGTGGCCATCTCCACAAATGGACTTTTCAGAATCCTTGGGTGGCACCGTAGTCGGAAACCAATTCTGGTTATCGCTTCTCGGCCTTTTGGCTAAGATCAAGTGTAGTATCTGTTCTTATCAGTTTAATATCTGATACGTCCCCTATCTGGGGACCATATATTAAATGGATTTTTAGAACAGGGAGATGGAAAAAGAGCTTGCTCTGTCCACTCCACGCATTGACCTGGTATTGCAGTATCTCCAGGACCGGTGCACCCCTTCTTTAATGCAGTTTCTAAAATCAGAAAGAATTGAATTCAATGCTTTTTGTTCATTTTGCTTGTTTGTCGGATTTTGGGATGGACTCTTTGGCTTTGCTTTTCTTCTCCTCATTGGATTTTTCATGTTAAAAGTTGCAGAAGCCAGATGACAAGCTCATTTTGGTTCAACTTCAGCAACTGTGCATTGCATTGCCATGTAATGTAATGTAATGCAATGCTATCTATCTAGCTCTCCCTCTATACTTCCTTTTGGATAAACAGACATATTAGGCAAGCATTTTGGAGCTTTCACCTAAATAACTACAGGTGGTGAGATAAGCTGCACAATATAATTGACCTTTCAGTATATTGTTGCACACACACCATCTATTTAGCAAATGCCCTTGTTATCAACAGCAGCCTTTTAAACTCACCTGAGCTAACAGGTATGTGAGCTGGTTACTCTGCTGCGCTTAAAATTTCTTTTTTGGTTTGCTACAATGCCTTTTCTGAAACGTTGTCTCCCTCTGCTGGAACACTGACTTCTTTCATTTAATGCCTGCAGACTATAAAAGAGAAACCAACCCAAAAAGTTTGGTTGATTAGTCTGTGGCATTCTTTTAAACTGTTGCTTATGGCGGTCTCTGTGAGCTTCTCAGTGACATTCAGCCATCCAGGTATCCCGCCTGCAGTAGACGGAATGTGGCAATGGAACGCTGGCTGCGCGTGTCATAATAGGCTCTGAGCCTTTATATACCTGCGCACAGCAGCAGCCACCTTCAGTCTGCTGCTGGACAGCCAGCAGCAGCAGCAGCAGGAGAGGTAATTAATCAGCAACCCTCCTGCTAAGGGTAGACAGCTGCTCGTTCCACCCCCCCCCCCCGCCTTAATTGGTTCTCCTCCCTTCCAACGGTGTTGAGGCGGGTGGGAACAGCCGGGGGTTGAGGGTACTGTGCTAAAAGAGGTGGAGTTATGCAGATCTAAAACGCGTGGATTGCAGCAGCAGCAAGCCGAAAAGTGCAGGCATGTGAGGGATCTAGAGGTTGACAGCATGTCTTCTTAACGGGAGTCCAGGTGGCCATCTCCACAAATGGACTTTTCAGAATCCTTGGGTGGCACCGTAGTCGGAAACCAATTCTTGTTATCGCTTCTCGGCCTTTTGGCTAAGATCAAGTGTAGTATCTGTTCTTATCAGTTTAATATCTGATACGTCCCCTATCTGGGGACCATATATTAAATGGATTTTTAGAACAGGGAGATGGAAAAAGAGCTTGCTCTGTCCACTCCACGCATTGACCTGGTATTGCAGTATCTCCAGGACCGGTGCACCCCTTCTTTAATGCAGTTTCTAAAATCAGAAAGAATTGAATTCAATGCTTTTTGTTCATTTTGCTTGTTTGTCGGATTTTGGGATGGACTCTTTGGCTTTGCTTTTCTTCTCCTCATTGGATTTTTCATGTTAAAAGTTGCAGAAGCCAGATGACAAGCTCATTTTGGTTCAACTTCAGCAACTGTGCATTGCATTGCCATGTAATGTAATGTAATGCAATGCTATCCATCTAGCTCTCCCTCTATACTTCCTTTTGGATAAACAGACATATTAGGCAAGCATTTTGGAGCTTTCACCTAAATAACTACAGGTGGTGAGATAAGCTGCACAATATAATTGACCTTTCAGTATATTGTTGCACACACACCATCTATTTAGCAAATGCCCTTGTTATCAACAGCAGCCTTTTAAACTCACCTGAGCTAACAGGTATGTGAGCTGGTTACTCTGCTGCGCTTAAAATTTCTTTTTTGGTTTGCTACAATGCCTTTTCTGAAACGTTGTCTCCCTCTGCTGGAACACTGACTTCTTTCATTTAATGCCTGCAGACTATAAAAGAGAAACCAACCCAAAAAGTTTGGTTGATCAGTCTGTGGCATTCTTTTAAACTGTTGCTTATGGCGGTCTCTGTGAGCTTCTCAGTGACATTCAGCCATCCAGGTATCCCGCCTGCAGTAGACGGAATGTGGCAATGGAACGCTGGCTGCGCGTGTCATAATAGGCTCTGAGCCTTTATATACCTGCGCACAGCAGCAGCCACCTTCAGTCTGCTGCTGGACAGCCAGCAGCAGCAGGAGAGGTAATTAATCAGCAACCCTCCTGCTAAGGGTAGACAGCTGCTCGTTCCACCCCCCCCCCCGCCTTAATTGGTTCTCCTCCCTTCCAACGGTGTTGAGGCGGGTGGGAACAGCCGGGGGTTGAGGGTACTGTGCTAAAAGAGGTGGAGTTATGCAGATCTAAAACGCGTGGATTGCAGCAGCAGCAAGCCGAAAAGTGCAGGCATGTGAGGGATCTAGAGGTTGACAGCATGTCTTCTTAACGGGAGTCCAGGTGGCCATCTCCACAAATGGACTTTTCAGAATCCTTGGGTGGCACCGTAGTCGGAAACCAATTCTGGTTATCGCTTCTCGGCCTTTTGGCTAAGATCAAGTGTAGTATCTGTTCTTATCAGTTTAATATCTGATACGTCCCCTATCTGGGGACCATATATTAAATGGATTTTTAGAACAGGGAGATGGAAAAAGAGCTTGCTCTGTCCACTCCACGCATTGACCTGGTATTGCAGTATCTCCAGGACCGGTGCACCCCTTCTTTAATGCAGTTTCTAAAATCAGAAAGAATTGAATTCAATGCTTTTTGTTCATTTTGCTTGTTTGTCGGATTTTGGGATGGACTCTTTGGCTTTGCTTTTCTTCTCCTCATTGGATTTTTCATGTTAAAAGTTGCAGAAGCCAGATGACAAGCTCATTTTGGTTCAACTTCAGCAACTGTGCATTGCATTGCCATGTAATGTAATGTAATGCAATGCTATCTATCTAGCTCTCCCTCTATACTTCCTTTTGGATAAACAGACATATTAGGCAAGCATTTTGGAGCTTTCACCTAAATAACTACAGGTGGTGAGATAAGCTGCACAATATAATTGACCTTTCAGTATATTGTTGCACACACACCATCTATTTAGCAAATGCCCTTGTTATCAACAGCAGCCTTTTAAACTCACCTGAGCTAACAGGTATGTGAGCTGGTTACTCTGCTGCGCTTAAAATTTCTTTTTTGGTTTGCTACAATGCCTTTTCTGAAACGTTGTCTCCCTCTGCTGGAACACTGACTTCTTTCATTTAATGCCTGCAGACTATAAAAGAGAAACCAACCCAAAAAGTTTGGTTGATTAGTCTGTGGCATTCTTTTAAACTGTTGCTTATGGCGGTCTCTGTGAGCTTCTCAGTGACATTCAGCCATCCAGGTATCCCGCCTGCAGTAGACGGAATGTGGCAATGGAACGCTGGCTGCGCGTGTCATAATAGGCTCTGAGCCTTTATATACCTGCGCACAGCAGCAGCCACCTTCAGTCTGCTGCTGGACAGCCAGCAGCAGCAGGAGAGGTAATTAATCAGCAACCCTCCTGCTAAGGGTAGACAGCTGCTCGTTCCACCCCCCCCCCGCCTTAATTGGTTCTCCTCCCTTCCAACGGTGTTGAGGCGGGTGGGAACAGCCGGGGGTTGAGGGTACTGTGCTAAAAGAGGTGGAGTTATGCAGATCTAAAACGCGTGGATTGCAGCAGCAGCAAGCCGAAAAGTGCAGGCATGTGAGGGATCTAGAGGTTGACAGCATGTCTTCTTAACGGGAGTCCAGGTGGCCATCTCCACAAATGGACTTTTCAGAATCCTTGGGTGGCACCGTAGTCGGAAACCAATTCTGGTTATCGCTTCTCGGCCTTTTGGCTAAGATCAAGTGTAGTATCTGTTCTTATCAGTTTAATATCTGATACGTCCCCTATCTGGGGACCATATATTAAATGGATTTTTAGAACAGGGAGATGGAAAAAGAGCTTGCTCTGTCCACTCCACGCATTGACCTGGTATTGCAGTATCTCCAGGACCGGTGCACCCCTTCTTTAATGCAGTTTCTAAAATCAGAAAGAATTGAATTCAATGCTTTTTGTTCATTTTGCTTGTTTGTCGGATTTTGGGATGGACTCTTTGGCTTTGCTTTTCTTCTCCTCATTGGATTTTTCATGTTAAAAGTTGCAGAAGCCAGATGACAAGCTCATTTTGGTTCAACTTCAGCAACTGTGCATTGCATTGCCATGTAATGTAATGTAATGCAATGCTATCTATCTAGCTCTCCCTCTATACTTCCTTTTGGATAAACAGACATATTAGGCAAGCATTTTGGAGCTTTCACCTAAATAACTACAGGTGGTGAGATAAGCTGCACAATATAATTGACCTTTCAGTATATTGTTGCACACACACCATCTATTTAGCAAATGCCCTTGTTATCAACAGCAGCCTTTTAAACTCACCTGAGCTAACAGGTATGTGAGCTGGTTACTCTGCTGCGCTTAAAATTTCTTTTTTGGTTTGCTACAATGCCTTTTCTGAAACGTTGTCTCCCTCTGCTGGAACACTGACTTCTTTCATTTAATGCCTGCAGACTATAAAAGAGAAACCAACCCAAAAAGTTTGGTTGATTAGTCTGTGGCATTCTTTTAAACTGTTGCTTATGGCGGTCTCTGTGAGCTTCTCAGTGACATTCAGCCATCCAGGTATCCCGCCTGCAGTAGACGGAATGTGGCAATGGAACGCTGGCTGCGCGTGTCATAATAGGCTCTGAGCCTTTATATACCTGCGCACAGCAGCAGCCACCTTCAGTCTGCTGCTGGACAGCCAGCAGCAGCAGCAGGAGAGGTAATTAATCAGCAACCCTCCTGCTAAGGGTAGACAGCTGCTCGTTCCACCCCCCCCCCGCCTTAATTGGTTCTCCTCCCTTCCAACGGTGTTGAGGCGGGTGGGAACAGCCGGGGGTTGAGGGTACTGTGCTAAAAGAGGTGGAGTTATGCAGATCTAAAACGCGTGGATTGCAGCAGCAGCAAGCCGAAAAGTGCAGGCATGTGAGGGATCTAGAGGTTGACAGCATGTCTTCTTAACGGGAGTCCAGGTGGCCATCTCCACAAATGGACTTTTCAGAATCCTTGGGTGGCACCGTAGTCGGAAACCAATTCTGGTTATCGCTTCTCGGCCTTTTGGCTAAGATCAAGTGTAGTATCTGTTCTTATCAGTTTAATATCTGATACGTCCCCTATCTGGGGACCATATATTAAATGGATTTTTAGAACAGGGAGATGGAAAAAGAGCTTGCTCTGTCCACTCCACGCATTGACCTGGTATTGCAGTATCTCCAGGACCGGTGCACCCCTTCTTTAATGCAGTTTCTAAAATCAGAAAGAATTGAATTCAATGCTTTTTGTTCATTTTGCTTGTTTGTCGGATTTTGGGATGGACTCTTTGGCTTTGCTTTTCTTCTCCTCATTGGATTTTTCATGTTAAAAGTTGCAGAAGCCAGATGACAAGCTCATTTTGGTTCAACTTCAGCAACTGTGCATTGCATTGCCATGTAATGTAATGTAATGCAATGCTATCTATCTAGCTCTCCCTCTATACTTCCTTTTGGATAAACAGACATATTAGGCAAGCATTTTGGAGCTTTCACCTAAATAACTACAGGTGGTGAGATAAGCTGCACAATATAATTGACCTTTCAGTATATTGTTGCACACACACCATCTATTTAGCAAATGCCCTTGTTATCAACAGCAGCCTTTTAAACTCACCTGAGCTAACAGGTATGTGAGCTGGTTACTCTGCTGCGCTTAAAATTTCTTTTTTGGTTTGCTACAATGCCTTTTCTGAAACGTTGTCTCCCTCTGCTGGAACACTGACTTCTTTCATTTAATGCCTGCAGACTATAAAAGAGAAACCAACCCAAAAAGTTTGGTTGATTAGTCTGTGGCATTCTTTTAAACTGTTGCTTATGGCGGTCTCTGTGAGCTTCTCAGTGACATTCAGCCATCCAGGTATCCCGCCTGCAGTAGACGGAATGTGGCAATGGAACGCTGGCTGCGCGTGTCATAATAGGCTCTGAGCCTTTATATACCTGCGCACAGCAGCAGCCACCTTCAGTCTGCTGCTGGACAGCCAGCAGCAGCAGCAGCAGGAGAGGTAATTAATCAGCAACCCTCCTGCTAAGGGTAGACAGCTGCTCGTTCCACCCCCCCCCCCGCCTTAATTAGTTCTCCTCCCTTCCAACGGTGTTGAGGTGGGTGGGAACAGCCGGGGGTTGAGGGTACTGTGCTAAAAGAGGTGGAGTTATGCAGATCTAAAACGCGTGGATTGCAGCAGCAGCAAGCCGAAAAGTGCAGGCATGTGAGGGATCTAGAGGTTGACAGCATGTCTTCTTAACGGGAGTCCAGGTGGCCATCTCCACAAATGGACTTTTCAGAATCCTTGGGTGGCACCGTAGTCGGAAACCAATTCTGGTTATCGCTTCTCGGCCTTTTGGCTAAGATCAAGTGTAGTATCTGTTCTTATCAGTTTAATATCTGATACGTCCCCTATCTGGGGACCATATATTAAATGGATTTTTAGAACAGGGAGATGGAAAAAGAGCTTGCTCTGTCCACTCCACGCATTGACCTGGTATTGCAGTATCTCCAGGACCGGTGCACCCCTTCTTTAATGCAGTTTCTAAAATCAGAAAGAATTGAATTCAATGCTTTTTGTTCATTTTGCTTGTTTGTCGGATTTTGGGATGGACTCTTTGGCTTTGCTTTTCTTCTCCTCATTGGATTTTTCATGTTAAAAGTTGCAGAAGCCAGATGACAAGCTCATTTTGGTTCAACTTCAGCAACTGTGCATTGCATTGCCATGTAATGTAATGTAATGCAATGCTATCTATCTAGCTCTCCCTCTATACTTCCTTTTGGATAAACAGACATATTAGGCAAGCATTTTGGAGCTTTCACCTAAATAACTACAGGTGGTGAGATAAGCTGCACAATATAATTGACCTTTCAGTATATTGTTGCACACACACCATCTATTTAGCAAATGCCCTTGTTATCAACAGCAGCCTTTTAAACTCACCTGAGCTAACAGGTATGTGAGCTGGTTACTCTGCTGCGCTTAAAATTTCTTTTTTGGTTTGCTACAATGCCTTTTCTGAAACGTTGTCTCCCTCTGCTGGAACACTGACTTCTTTCATTTAATGCCTGCAGACTATAAAAGAGAAACCAACCCAAAAAGTTTGGTTGATTAGTCTGTGGCATTCTTTTAAACTGTTGCTTATGGCGGTCTCTGTGAGCTTCTCAGTGACATTCAGCCATCCAGGTATCCCGCCTGCAGTAGACGGAATGTGGCAATGGAACGCTGGCTGCGCGTGTCATAATAGGCTCTGAGCCTTTATATACCTGCGCACAGCAGCAGCCACCTTCAGTCTGCTGCTGGACAGCCAGCAGCAGCAGGAGAGGTAATTAATCAGCAACCCTCCTGCTAAGGGTAGACAGCTGCTCGTTCCACCCCCCCCCCGCCTTAATTGGTTCTCCTCCCTTCCAACGGTGTTGAGGCGGGTGGGAACAGCCGGGGGTTGAGGGTACTGTGCTAAAAGAGGTGGAGTTATGCAGATCTAAAACGCGTGGATTGCAGCAGCAGCAAGCCGAAAAGTGCAGGCATGTGAGGGATCTAGAGGTTGACAGCATGTCTTCTTAACGGGAGTCCAGGTGGCCATCTCCACAAATGGACTTTTCAGAATCCTTGGGTGGCACCGTAGTCGGAAACCAATTCTGGTTATCGCTTCTCGGCCTTTTGGCTAAGATCAAGTGTAGTATCTGTTCTTATCAGTTTAATATCTGATACGTCCCCTATCTGGGGACCATATATTAAATGGATTTTTAGAACAGGGAGATGGAAAAAGAGCTTGCTCTGTCCACTCCACGCATTGACCTGGTATTGCAGTATCTCCAGGACCGGTGCACCCCTTCTTTAATGCAGTTTCTAAAATCAGAAAGAATTGAATTCAATGCTTTTTGTTCATTTTGCTTGTTTGTCGGATTTTGGGATGGACTCTTTGGCTTTGCTTTTCTTCTCCTCATTGGATTTTTCATGTTAAAAGTTGCAGAAGCCAGATGACAAGCTCATTTTGGTTCAACTTCAGCAACTGTGCATTGCATTGCCATGTAATGTAATGTAATGCAATGCTATCTATCTAGCTCTCCCTCTATACTTCCTTTTGGATAAACAGACATATTAGGCAAGCATTTTGGAGCTTTCACCTAAATAACTACAGGTGGTGAGATAAGCTGCACAATATAATTGACCTTTCAGTATATTGTTGCACACACACCATCTATTTAGCAAATGCCCTTGTTATCAACAGCAGCCTTTTAAACTCACCTGAGCTAACAGGTATGTGAGCTGGTTACTCTGCTGCGCTTAAAATTTCTTTTTTGGTTTGCTACAATGCCTTTTCTGAAACGTTGTCTCCCTCTGCTGGAACACTGACTTCTTTCATTTAATGCCTGCAGACTATAAAAGAGAAACCAACCCAAAAAGTTTGGTTGATTAGTCTGTGGCATTCTTTTAAACTGTTGCTTATGGCGGTCTCTGTGAGCTTCTCAGTGACATTCAGCCATCCAGGTATCCCGCCTGCAGTAGACGGAATGTGGCAATGGAACGCTGGCTGCGCGTGTCATAATAGGCTCTGAGCCTTTATATACCTGCGCACAGCAGCAGCCACCTTCAGTCTGCTGCTGGACAGCCAGCAGCAGCAGCAGGAGAGGTAATTAATCAGCAACCCTCCTGCTAAGGGTAGACAGCTGCTCGTTCCACCCCCCCCCCGCCTTAATTGGTTCTCCTCCCTTCCAACGGTGTTGAGGCGGGTGGGAACAGCCGGGGGTTGAGGGTACTGTGCTAAAAGAGGTGGAGTTATGCAGATCTAAAACGCGTGGATTGCAGCAGCAGCAAGCCGAAAAGTGCAGGCATGTGAGGGATCTAGAGGTTGACAGCATGTCTTCTTAACGGGAGTCCAGGTGGCCATCTCCACAAATGGACTTTTCAGAATCCTTGGGTGGCACCGTAGTCGGAAACCAATTCTGGTTATCGCTTCTCGGCCTTTTGGCTAAGATCAAGTGTAGTATCTGTTCTTATCAGTTTAATATCTGATACGTCCCCTATCTGGGGACCATATATTAAATGGATTTTTAGAACAGGGAGATGGAAAAAGAGCTTGCTCTGTCCACTCCACGCATTGACCTGGTATTGCAGTATCTCCAGGACCGGTGCACCCCTTCTTTAATGCAGTTTCTAAAATCAGAAAGAATTGAATTCAATGCTTTTTGTTCATTTTGCTTGTTTGTCGGATTTTGGGATGGACTCTTTGGCTTTGCTTTTCTTCTCCTCATTGGATTTTTCATGTTAAAAGTTGCAGAAGCCAGATGACAAGCTCATTTTGGTTCAACTTCAGCAACTGTGCATTGCATTGCCATGTAATGTAATGTAATGCAATGCTATCTATCTAGCTCTCCCTCTATACTTCCTTTTGGATAAACAGACATATTAGGCAAGCATTTTGGAGCTTTCACCTAAATAACTACAGGTGGTGAGATAAGCTGCACAATATAATTGACCTTTCAGTATATTGTTGCACACACACCATCTATTTAGCAAATGCCCTTGTTATCAACAGCAGCCTTTTAAACTCACCTGAGCTAACAGGTATGTGAGCTGGTTACTCTGCTGCGCTTAAAATTTCTTTTTTGGTTTGCTACAATGCCTTTTCTGAAACGTTGTCTCCCTCTGCTGGAACACTGACTTCTTTCATTTAATGCCTGCAGACTATAAAAGAGAAACCAACCCAAAAAGTTTGGTTGATTAGTCTGTGGCATTCTTTTAAACTGTTGCTTATGGCGGTCTCTGTGAGCTTCTCAGTGACATTCAGCCATCCAGGTATCCCGCCTGCAGTAGACGGAATGTGGCAATGGAACGCTGGCTGCGCGTGTCATAATAGGCTCTGAGCCTTTATATACCTGCGCACAGCAGCAGCCACCTTCAGTCTGCTGCTGGACAGCCAGCAGCAGCAGCAGCAGGAGAGGTAATTAATCAGCAACCCTCCTGCTAAGGGTAGACAGCTGCTCGTTCCACCCCCCCCCCCGCCTTAATTAGTTCTCCTCCCTTCCAACGGTGTTGAGGCGGGTGGGAACAGCCGGGGGTTGAGGGTACTGTGCTAAAAGAGGTGGAGTTATGCAGATCTAAAACGCGTGGATTGCAGCAGCAGCAAGCCGAAAAGTGCAGGCATGTGAGGGATCTAGAGGTTGACAGCATGTCTTCTTAGCGGGAGTCCAGGTGGCCATCTCCACAAATGGACTTTTCAGAATCCTTGGGTGGCACCGTAGTCGGAAACCAATTCTGGTTATCGCTTCTCGGCCTTTTGGCTAAGATCAAGTGTAGTATCTGTTCTTATCAGTTTAATATCTGATACGTCCCCTATCTGGGGACCATATATTAAATGGATTTTTAGAACAGGGAGATGGAAAAAGAGCTTGCTCTGTCCACTCCACGCATTGACCTGGTATTGCAGTATCTCCAGGACCGGTGCACCCCTTCTTTAATGCAGTTTCTAAAATCAGAAAGAATTGAATTCAATGCTTTTTGTTCATTTTGCTTGTTTGTCGGATTTTGGGATGGACTCTTTGGCTTTGCTTTTCTTCTCCTCATTGGATTTTTCATGTTAAAAGTTGCAGAAGCCAGATGACAAGCTCATTTTGGTTCAACTTCAGCAACTGTGCATTGCATTGCCATGTAATGTAATGTAATGCAATGCTATCTATCTAGCTCTCCCTCTATACTTCCTTTTGGATAAACAGACATATTAGGCAAGCATTTTGGAGCTTTCACCTAAATAACTACAGGTGGTGAGATAAGCTGCACAATATAATTGACCTTTCAGTATATTGTTGCACACACACCATCTATTTAGCAAATGCCCTTGTTATCAACAGCAGCCTTTTAAACTCACCTGAGCTAACAGGTATGTGAGCTGGTTACTCTGCTGCGCTTAAAATTTCTTTTTTGGTTTGCTACAATGCCTTTTCTGAAACGTTGTCTCCCTCTGCTGGAACACTGACTTCTTTCATTTAATGCCTGCAGACTATAAAAGAGAAACCAACCCAAAAAGTTTGGTTGATTAGTCTGTGGCATTCTTTTAAACTGTTGCTTATGGCGGTCTCTGTGAGCTTCTCAGTGACATTCAGCCATCCAGGTATCCCGCCTGCAGTAGACGGAATGTGGCAATGGAACGCTGGCTGCGCGTGTCATAATAGGCTCTGAGCCTTTATATACCTGCGCACAGCAGCAGCCACCTTCAGTCTGCTGCTGGACAGCCAGCAGCAGCAGCAGCAGGAGAGGTAATTAATCAGCAACCCTCCTGCTAAGGGTAGACAGCTGCTCGTTCCACCCCCCCCCCGCCTTAATTGGTTCTCCTCCCTTCCAACGGTGTTGAGGCGGGTGGGAACAGCCGGGGGTTGAGGGTACTGTGCTAAAAGAGGTGGAGTTATGCAGATCTAAAACGCGTGGATTGCAGCAGCAGCAAGCCGAAAAGTGCAGGCATGTGAGGGATCTAGAGGTTGACAGCATGTCTTCTTAATGGGAGTCCAGGTGGCCATCTCCACAAATGGACTTTTCAGAATCCTTGGGTGGCACCGTAGTCGGAAACCAATTCTGGTTATCGCTTCTCGGCCTTTTGGCTAAGATCAAGTGTAGTATCTGTTCTTATCAGTTTAATATCTGATACGTCCCCTATCTGGGGACCATATATTAAATGGATTTTTAGAACAGGGAGATGGAAAAAGAGCTTGCTCTGTCCACTCCACGCATTGACCTGGTATTGCAGTATCTCCAGGACCGGTGCACCCCTTCTTTAATGCAGTTTCTAAAATCAGAAAGAATTGAATTCAATGCTTTTTGTTCATTTTGCTTGTTTGTCGGATTTTGGGATGGACTCTTTGGCTTTGCTTTTCTTCTCCTCATTGGATTTTTCATGTTAAAAGTTGCAGAAGCCAGATGACAAGCTCATTTTGGTTCAACTTCAGCAACTGTGCATTGCATTGCCATGTAATGTAATGTAATGCAATGCTATCTATCTAGCTCTCCCTCTATACTTCCTTTTGGATAAACAGACATATTAGGCAAGCATTTTGGAGCTTTCACCTAAATAACTACAGGTGGTGAGATAAGCTGCACAATATAATTGACCTTTCAGTATATTGTTGCACACACACCATCTATTTAGCAAATGCCCTTGTTATCAACAGCAGCCTTTTAAACTCACCTGAGCTAACAGGTATGTGAGCTGGTTACTCTGCTGCGCTTAAAATTTCTTTTTTGGTTTGCTACAATGCCTTTTCTGAAACGTTGTCTCCCTCTGCTGGAACACTGACTTCTTTCATTTAATGCCTGCAGACTATAAAAGAGAAACCAACCCAAAAAGTTTGGTTGATTAGTCTGTGGCATTCTTTTAAACTGTTGCTTATGGCGGTCTCTGTGAGCTTCTCAGTGACATTCAGCCATCCAGGTATCCCGCCTGCAGTAGACGGAATGTGGCAATGGAACGCTGGCTGCGCGTGTCATAATAGGCTCTGAGCCTTTATATACCTGCGCACAGCAGCAGCCACCTTCAGTCTGCTGCTGGACAGCCAGCAGCAGCAGCAGCAGGAGAGGTAATTAATCAGCAACCCTCCTGCTAAGGGTAGACAGCTGCTCGTTCCACCCCCCCCCCCCCCCGCCTTAATTGGTTCTCCTCCCTTCCAACGGTGTTGAGGCGGGTGGGAACAGCCGGGGGTTGAGGGTACTGTGCTAAAAGAGGTGGAGTTATGCAGATCTAAAACGCGTGGATTGCAGCAGCAGCAAGCCGAAAAGTGCAGGCATGTGAGGGATCTAGAGGTTGACAGCATGTCTTCTTAACGGGAGTCCAGGTGGCCATCTCCACAAATGGACTTTTCAGAATCCTTGGGTGGCACCGTAGTCGGAAACCAATTCTTGTTATCGCTTCTCGGCCTTTTGGCTAAGATCAAGTGTAGTATCTGTTCTTATCAGTTTAATATCTGATACGTCCCCTATCTGGGGACCATATATTAAATGGATTTTTAGAACAGGGAGATGGAAAAAGAGCTTGCTCTGTCCACTCCACGCATTGACCTGGTATTGCAGTATCTCCAGGACCGGTGCACCCCTTCTTTAATGCAGTTTCTAAAATCAGAAAGAATTGAATTCAATGCTTTTTGTTCATTTTGCTTGTTTGTCGGATTTTGGGATGGACTCTTTGGCTTTGCTTTTCTTCTCCTCATTGGATTTTTCATGTTAAAAGTTGCAGAAGCCAGATGACAAGCTCATTTTGGTTCAACTTCAGCAACTGTGCATTGCATTGCCATGTAATGTAATGTAATGCAATGCTATCCATCTAGCTCTCCCTCTATACTTCCTTTTGGATAAACAGACATATTAGGCAAGCATTTTGGAGCTTTCACCTAAATAACTACAGGTGGTGAGATAAGCTGCACAATATAATTGACCTTTCAGTATATTGTTGCACACACACCATCTATTTAGCAAATGCCCTTGTTATCAACAGCAGCCTTTTAAACTCACCTGAGCTAACAGGTATGTGAGCTGGTTACTCTGCTGCGCTTAAAATTTCTTTTTTGGTTTGCTACAATGCCTTTTCTGAAACGTTGTCTCCCTCTGCTGGAACACTGACTTCTTTCATTTAATGCCTGCAGACTATAAAAGAGAAACCAACCCAAAAAGTTTGGTTGATTAGTCTGTGGCATTCTTTTAAACTGTTGCTTATGGCGGTCTCTGTGAGCTTCTCAGTGACATTCAGCCATCCAGGTATCCCGCCTGCAGTAGACGGAATGTGGCAATGGAACGCTGGCTGCGCGTGTCATAATAGGCTCTGAGCCCTTATATACCTGCGCACAGCAGCAGCCACCTTCAGTCTGCTGCTGGACAGCCAGCAGCAGCAGCAGCAGGAGAGGTAATTAATCAGCAACCCTCCTGCTAAGGGTAGACAGCTGCTCGTTCCACGCCCCCCCCGCCTTAATTGGTTCTCCTCCCTTCCAACGGTGTTGAGGCGGGTGGGAACAGCCGGGGGTTGAGGGTACTGTGCTAAAAGAGGTGGAGTTATGCAGATCTAAAACGCGTGGATTGCAGCAGCAGCAAGCCGAAAAGTGCAGGCATGTGAGGGATCTAGAGGTTGACAGCATGTCTTCTTAACGGGAGTCCAGGTGGCCATCTCCACAAATGGACTTTTCAGAATCCTTGGGTGGCACCGTAGTCGGAAACCAATTCTTGTTATCGCTTCTCGGCCTTTTGGCTAAGATCAAGTGTAGTATCTGTTCTTATCAGTTTAATATCTGATACGTCCCCTATCTGGGGACCATATATTAAATGGATTTTTAGAACAGGGAGATGGAAAAAGAGCTTGCTCTGTCCACTCCACGCATTGACCTGGTATTGCAGTATCTCCAGGACCGGTGCACCCCTTCTTTAGTGCAGTTTCTAAAATCAGAAAGAATTGAATTCAATGCTTTTTGTTCATTTTGCTTGTTTGTCGGATTTTGGGATGGACTCTTTGGCTTTGCTTTTCTTCTCCTCATTGGATTTTTCATGTTAAAAGTTGCAGAAGCCAGATGACAAGCTCATTTTGGTTCAACTTCAGCAACTGTGCATTGCATTGCCATGTAATGTAATGTAATGCAATGCTATCTATCTAGCTCTCCCTCTATACTTCCTTTTGGATAAACAGACATATTAGGCAAGCATTTTGGAGCTTTCACCTAAATAACTACAGGTGGTGAGATAAGCTGCACAATATAATTGACCTTTCAGTATATTGTTGCACACACACCATCTATTTAGCAAATGCCCTTGTTATCAACAGCAGCCTTTTAAACTCACCTGAGCTAACAGGTATGTGAGCTGGTTACTCTGCTGCGCTTAAAATTTCTTTTTTGGTTTGCTACAATGCCTTTTCTGAAACGTTGTCTCCCTCTGCTGGAACACTGACTTCTTTCATTTAATGCCTGCAGACTATAAAAGAGAAACCAACCCAAAAAGTTTGGTTGATTAGTCTGTGGCATTCTTTTAAACTGTTGCTTATGGCGGTCTCTGTGAGCTTCTCAGTGACATTCAGCCATCCAGGTATCCCGCCTGCAGTAGACGGAATGTGGCAATGGAACGCTGGCTGCGCGTGTCATAATAGGCTCTGAGCCTTTATATACCTGCGCACAGCAGCAGCCACCTTCAGTCTGCTGCTGGACAGCCAGCAGCAGCAGCAGCAGGAGAGGTAATTAATCAGCAACCCTCCTGCTAAGGGTAGACAGCTGCTCGTTCCACCCCCCCCCCACCTTAATTTGTTCTCCTCCCTTCCAACGGTGTTGAGGCGGGTGGGAACAGCCGGGGGTTGAGGGTACTGTGCTAAAAGAGGTGGAGTTATGCAGATCTAAAACGCGTGGATTGCAGCAGCAGCAAGCCAAAAAGTGCAGGCATGTGAGGGATCTAGAGGTTGACAGCATGTCTTCTTAACGGGAGTCCAGGTGGCCATCTCCACAAATGGACTTTTCAGAATCCTTGGGTGGCACCGTAGTCGGAAACCAATTCTGGTTATCGCTTCTCGGCCTTTTGGCTAAGATCAAGTGTAGTATCTGTTCTTATCAGTTTAATATCTGATACGTCCCCTATCTGGGGACCATATATTAAATGGATTTTAGAACAGGGAGATGGAAAAAGAGCTTGCTCTGTCCACTCCACGCATTGACCTGGTATTGCAGTATCTCCAGGACCGGTGCACCCCTTCTTTAATGCAGTTTCTAAAATCAGAAAGAATTGAATTCAATGCTTTTTGTTCATTTTGCTTGTTTGTCGGATTTTGGGATGGACTCTTTGGCTTTGCTTTTCTTCTCCTCATTGGATTTTTCATGTTAAAAGTTGCAGAAGCCAGATGACAAGCTCATTTTGGTTCAACTTCAGCAACTGTGCATTGCATTGCCATGTAATGTAATGTAATGCAATGCTATCTATCTAGCTCTCCCTCTATACTTCCTTTTGGATAAACAGACATATTAGGCAAGCATTTTGGAGCTTTCACCTAAATAACTACAGGTGGTGAGATAAGCTGCACAATATAATTGACCTTTCAGTATATTGTTGCACACACACCATCTATTTAGCAAATGCCCTTGTTATCAACAGCAGCCTTTTAAACTCACCTGAGCTAACAGGTATGTGAGCTGGTTACTCTGCTGCGCTTAAAATTTCTTTTTTGGTTTGCTACAATGCCTTTTCTGAAACGTTGTCTCCCTCTGCTGGAACACTGACTTCTTTCATTTAATGCCTGCAGACTATAAAAGAGAAACCAACCCAAAAAGTTTGGTTGATTAGTCTGTGGCATTCTTTTAAACTGTTGCTTATGGCGGTCTCTGTGAGCTTCTCAGTGACATTCAGCCATCCAGGTATCCCGCCTGCAGTAGACGGAATGTGGCAATGGAACGCTGGCTGCGCGTGTCATAATAGGCTCTGAGCCTTTATATACCTGCGCACAGCAGCAGCCACCTTCAGTCTGCTGCTGGACAGCCAGCAGCAGCAGCAGCAGGAGAGGTAATTAATCAGCAACCCTCCTGCTAAGGGTAGACAGCTGCTCGTTCCACCCCCCCCCCGCCTTAATTGGTTCTCCTCCCTTCCAACGGTGTTGAGGCGGGTGGGAACAGCCGGGGGTTGAGGGTACTGTGCTAAAAGAGGTGGAGTTATGCAGATCTAAAACGCGTGGATTGCAGCAGCAGCAAGCCGAAAAGTGCAGGCATGTGAGGGATCTAGAGGTTGACAGCATGTCTTCTTAACGGGAGTCCAGGTGGCCATCTCCACAAATGGACTTTTCAGAATCCTTGGGTGGCACCGTAGTCGGAAACCAATTCTGGTTATCGCTTCTCGGCCTTTTGGCTAAGATCAAGTGTAGTATCTGTTCTTATCAGTTTAATATCTGATACGTCCCCTATCTGGGGACCATATATTAAATGGATTTTTAGAACAGGGAGATGGAAAAAGAGCTTGCTCTGTCCACTCCACGCATTGACCTGGTATTGCAGTATCTCCAGGACCGGTGCACCCCTTCTTTAATGCAGTTTCTAAAATCAGAAAGAATTGAATTCAATGCTTTTTGTTCATTTTGCTTGTTTGTCGGATTTTGGGATGGACTCTTTGGCTTTGCTTTTCTTCTCCTCATTGGATTTTTCATGTTAAAAGTTGCAGAAGCCAGATGACAAGCTCATTTTGGTTCAACTTCAGCAACTGTGCATTGCATTGCCATGTAATGTAATGTAATGTAATGCAATGCTATCTATCTAGCTCTCCCTCTATACTTCCTTTTGGATAAACAGACATATTAGGCAAGCATTTTGGAGCTTTCACCTAAATAACTACAGGTGGTGAGATAAGCTGCACAATATAATTGACCTTTCAGTATATTGTTGCACACACACCATCTATTTAGCAAATGCCCTTGTTATCAACAGCAGCCTTTTAAACTCACCTGAGCTAACAGGTATGTGAGCTGGTTACTCTGCTGCGCTTAAAATTTCTTTTTTGGTTTGCTACAATGCCTTTTCTGAAACGTTGTCTCCCTCTGCTGGAACACTGACTTCTTTCATTTAATGCCTGCAGACTATAAAAGAGAAACCAACCCAAAAAGTTTGGTTGATTAGTCTGTGGCATTCTTTTAAACTGTTGCTTATGGCGGTCTCTGTGAGCTTCTCAGTGACATTCAGCCATCCAGGTATCCCGCCTGCAGTAGACGGAATGTGGCAATGGAACGCTGGCTGCGCGTGTCATAATAGGCTCTGAGCCTTTATATACCTGCGCACAGCAGCAGCCACCTTCAGTCTGCTGCTGGACAGCCAGCAGCAGCAGCAGCAGGAGAGGTAATTAATCAGCAACCCTCCTGCTAAGGGTAGACAGCTGCTCGTTCCACCCCCCCCCCCGCCTTAATTGGTTCTCCTCCCTTCCAACGGTGCTGAGGCGGGTGGGAACAGCCGGGGGTTGAGGGTACTGTGCTAAAAGAGGTGGAGTTATGCAGATCTAAAACGCGTGGATTGCAGCAGCAGCAAGCCGAAAAGTGCAGGCATGTGAGGGATCTAGAGGTTGACAGCATGTCTTCTTAACGGGAGTCCAGGTGGCCATCTCCACAAATGGACTTTTCAGAATCCTTGGGTGGCACCGTAGTCGGAAACCAATTCTGGTTATCGCTTCTCGGCCTTTTGGCTAAGATCAAGTGTAGTATCTGTTCTTATCAGTTTAATATCTGATACGTCCCCTATCTTGGGACCATATATTAAATGGATTTTTAGAACAGGGAGATGGAAAAAGAGCTTGCTCTGTCCACTCCACGCATTGACCTGGTATTGCAGTATCTCCAGGACCGGTGCACCCCTTCTTTAATGCAGTTTCTAAAATCAGAAAGAATTGAATTCAATGCTTTTTGTTCATTTTGCTTGTTTGTCGGATTTTGGGATGGACTCTTTGGCTTTGCTTTTCTTCTCCTCATTGGATTTTTCATGTTAAAAGTTGCAGAAGCCAGATGACAAGCTCATTTTGGTTCAACTTCAGCAACTGTGCATTGCATTGCCATGTAATGTAATGTAAGGCAATGCTATCTATCTAGCTCTCCCTCTATACTTCCTTTTGGATAAACAGACATATTAGGCAAGCATTTTGGAGCTTTCACCTAAATAACTACAGGTGGTGAGATAAGCTGCACAATATAATTGACCTTTCAGTATATTGTTGCACACACACCATCTATTTAGCAAATGCCCTTGTTATCAACAGCAGCCTTTTAAACTCACCTGAGCTAACAGGTATGTGAGCTGGTTACTCTGCTGCGCTTAAAATTTCTTTTTTGGTTTGCTACAATGCCTTTTCTGAAACGTTGTCTCCCTCTGCTGGAACACTGACTTCTTTCATTTAATGCCTGCAGACTATAAAAGAGAAACCAACCCAAAATGTTTGGTTGATTAGTCTGTGGCATTCTTTTAAACTGTTGCTTATGGCGGTCTCTGTGAGCTTCTCAGTGACATTCAGCCATCCAGGTATCCCGCCTGCAGTAGACGGAATGTGGCAATGGAACGCTGGCTGCGCGTGTCATAATAGGCTCTGAGCCTTTATATACCTGCGCACAGCAGCAGCCACCTTCAGTCTGCTGCTGGACAGCCAGCAGCAGCAGCAGCAGGAGAGGTAATTAATCAGCAACCCTCCTGCTAAGGGTAGACAGCTGCTCGTTCCACCCCCCCCCCCCCGCCTTAATTGGTTCTCCTCCCTTCCAACGGTGTTGAGGCGGGTGGGAACAGCCGGGGGTTGAGGGTACTGTGCTAAAAGAGGTGGAGTTATGCAGATCTAAAACGCGTGGATTGCAGCAGCAGCAAGCCGAAAAGTGCAGGCATGTGAGGGATCTAGAGGTTGACAGCATGTCTTCTTAACGGGAGTCCAGGTGGCCATCTCCACAAATGGACTTTTCAGAATCCTTGGGTGGCACCGTAGTCGGAAACCAATTCTGGTTATCGCTTCTCGGCCTTTTGGCTAAGATCAAGTGTAGTATCTGTTCTTATCAGTTTAATATCTGATACGTCCCCTATCTGGGGACCATATATTAAATGGATTTTTAGAACAGGGAGATGGAAAAAGAGCTTGCTCTGTCCACTCCACGCATTGACCTGGTATTGCAGTATCTCCAGGACCGGTGCACCCCTTCTTTAATGCAGTTTCTAAAATCAGAAAGAATTGAATTCAATGCTTTTTGTTCATTTTGCTTGTTTGTCGGATTTTGGGATGGACTCTTTGGCTTTGCTTTTCTTCTCCTCATTGGATTTTTCATGTTAAAAGTTGCAGAAGCCAGATGACAAGCTCATTTTGGTTCAACTTCAGCAACTGTGCATTGCATTGCCATGTAATGTAATGTAATGCAATGCTATCTATCTAGCTCTCCCTCTATACTTCCTTTTGGATAAACAGACATATTAGGCAAGCATTTTGGAGCTTTCACCTAAATAACTACAGGTGGTGAGATAAGCTGCACAATATAATTGACCTTTCAGTATATTGTTGCACACACACCATCTATTTAGCAAATGCCCTTGTTATCAACAGCAGCCTTTTAAACTCACCTGAGCTAACAGGTATGTGAGCTGGTTACTCTGCTGCGCTTAAAATTTCTTTTTTGGTTTGCTACAATGCCTTTTCTGAAACGTTGTCTCCCTCTGCTGGAACACTGACTTCTTTCATTTAATGCCTGCAGACTATAAAAGAGAAACCAACCCAAAAAGTTTGGTTGATTAGTCTGTGGCATTCTTTTAAACTGTTGCTTATGGCGGTCTCTGTGAGCTTCTCAGTGACATTCAGCCATCCAGGTATCCCGCCTGCAGTAGACGGAATGTGGCAATGGAACGCTGGCTGCGCGTGTCATAATAGGCTCTGAGCCTTTATATACCTGCGCACAGCAGCAGCCACCTTCAGTCTGCTGCTGGACAGCCAGCAGCAGCAGCAGCAGGAGAGGTAATTAATCAGCAACCCTCCTGCTAAGGGTAGACAGCTGCTCGTTCCACCCCCCCCCCCCGCCTTAATTGGTTCTCCTCCCTTCCAACGGTGTTGAGGCGGGTGGGAACAGCCGGGGGTTGAGGGTACTGTGCTAAAAGAGGTGGAGTTATGCAGATCTAAAACGCGTGGATTGCAGCAGCAGCAAGCCGAAAAGTGCAGGCATGTGAGGGATCTAGAGGTTGACAGCATGTCTTCTTAACGGGAGTCCAGGTGGCCATCTCCACAAATGGACTTTTCAGAATCCTTGGGTGGCACCGTAGTCGGAAACCAATTCTGGTTATCGCTTCTCGGCCTTTTGGCTAAGATCAAGTGTAGTATCTGTTCTTATCAGTTTAATATCTGATACGTCCCCTATCTGGGGACCATATATTAAATGGATTTTTAGAACAGGGAGATGGAAAAAGAGCTTGCTCTGTCCACTCCACGCATTGACCTGGTATTGCAGTATCTCCAGGACCGGTGCACCCCTTCTTTAATGCAGTTTCTAAAATCAGAAAGAATTGAATTCAATGCTTTTTGTTCATTTTGCTTGTTTGTCGGATTTTGGGATGGACTCTTTGGCTTTGCTTTTCTTCTCCTCATTGGATTTTTCATGTTAAAAGTTGCAGAAGCCAGATGACAAGCTCATTTTGGTTCAACTTCAGCAACTGTGCATTGCATTGCCATGTAATGTAATGTAATGCAATGCTATCTATCTAGCTCTCCCTCTATACTTCCTTTTGGATAAACAGACATATTAGGCAAGCATTTTGGAGCTTTCACCTAAATAACTACAGGTGGTGAGATAAGCTGCACAATATGATTGACCTTTCAGTATATTGTTGCACACACACCATCTATTTAGCAAATGCCCTTGTTATCAACAGCAGCCTTTTAAACTCACCTGAGCTAACAGGTATGTGAGCTGGTTACTCTGCTGCGCTTAAAATTTCTTTTTTGGTTTGCTACAATGCCTTTTCTGAAACGTTGTCTCCCTCTGCTGGAACACTGACTTCTTTCATTTAATGCCTGCAGACTATAAAAGAGAAACCAACCCAAAAAGTTTGGTTGATTAGTCTGTGGCATTCTTTTAAACTGTTGCTTATGGCGGTCTCTGTGAGCTTCTCAGTGACATTCAGCCATCCAGGTATCCCGCCTGCAGTAGACGGAATGTGGCAATGGAACGCTGGCTGCGCGTGTCATAATAGGCTCTGAGCCTTTATATACCTGCGCACAGCAGCAGCCACCTTCAGTCTGCTGCTAGACAGCCAGCAGCAGCAGCAGCAGGAGAGGTAATTAATCAGCAACCCTCCTGCTAAGGGTAGACAGCTGCTCGTTCCACCCCCCCCCCGCCTTAATTGGTTCTCCTCCCTTCCAACGGTGTTGAGGCGGGTGGGAACAGCCGGGGGTTGAGGGTACTGTGCTAAAAGAGGTGGAGTTATGCAGATCTAAAACGCGTGGATTGCAGCAGCAGCAAGCCGAAAAGTGCAGGCATGTGAGGGATCTAGAGGTTGACAGCATGTCTTCTTAACGGGAGTCCAGGTGGCCATCTCCACAAATGGACTTTTCAGAATCCTTGGGTGGCACCGTAGTCGGAAACCAATTCTGGTTATCGCTTCTCGGCCTTTTGGCTAAGATCAAGTGTAGTATCTGTTCTTATCAGTTTAATATCTGATACGTCCCCTATCTGGGGACCATATATTAAATGGATTTTTAGAACAGGGAGATGGAAAAAGAGCTTGCTCTGTCCACTCCACGCATTGACCTGGTATTGCAGTATCTCCAGGACTGGTGCACTCCTTCTTTAATGCAGTTTCTAAAATCAGAAAGAATTGAATTCAATGCTTTTTGTTCATTTTGCTTGTTTGTCGGATTTTGGGATGGACTCTTTGGCTTTGCTTTTCTTCTCCTCATTGGATTTTTCATGTTAAAAGTTGCAGAAGCCAGATGACAAGCTCATTTTGGTTCAACTTCAGCAACTGTGCATTGCATTGCCATGTAATGTAATGTAATGCAATGCTATCTATCTAGCTCTCCCTCTATACTTCCTTTTGGATAAACAGACATATTAGGCAAGCATTTTGGAGCTTTCACCTAAATAACTACAGGTGGTGAGATAAGCTGCACAATATAATTGACCTTTCAGTATATTGTTGCACACACACCATCTATTTAGCAAATGCCCTTGTTATCAACAGCAGCCTTTTAAACTCACCTGAGCTAACAGGTATGTGAGCTGGTTACTCTGCTGCGCTTAAAATTTCTTTTTTGGTTTGCTACAATGCCTTTTCTGAAACGTTGTCTCCCTCTGCTGGAACACTGACTTCTTTCATTTAATGCCTGCAGACTATAAAAGAGAAACCAACCCAAAAAGTTTGGTTGATTAGTCTGTGGCATTCTTTTAAACTGTTGCTTATGGCGGTCTCTGTGAGCTTCTCAGTGACATTCAGCCATCCAGGTATCCCGCCTGCAGTAGACGGAATGTGGCAATGGAACGCTGGCTGCGCGTGTCATAATAGGCTCTGAGCCTTTATATACCTGCGCACAGCAGCAGCCACCTTCAGTCTGCTGCTGGACAGCCAGCAGCAGCAGCAGCAGGAGAGGTAATTAATCAGCAACCCTCCTGCTAAGGGTAGACAGCTGCTCGTTCCACCCCCCCCCCCCCCCCCGCCTTAATTGGTTCTCCTCCCTTCCAACGGTGTTGAGGCGGGTGGGAACAGCCGGGGGTTGAGGGTACTGTGCTAAAAGAGGTGGAGTTATGCAGATCTAAAACGCGTGGATTGCAGCAGCAGCAAGCCGAAAAGTGCAGGCATGTGAGGGATCTAGAGGTTGACAGCATGTCTTCTTAACGGGAGTCCAGGTGGCCATCTCCACAAATGGACTTTTCAGAATCCTTGGGTGGCACCGTAGTCGGAAACCAATTCTGGTTATCGCTTCTCGGCCTTTTGGCTAAGATCAAGTGTAGTATCTGTTCTTATCAGTTTAATATCTGATACGTCCCCTATCTGGGGACCATATATTAAATGGATTTTTAGAACAGGGAGATGGAAAAAGAGCTTGCTCTGTCCACTCCACGCATTGACCTGGTATTGCAGTATCTCCAGGACCGGTGCACCCCTTCTTTAATGCAGTTTCTAAAATCAGAAAGAATTGAATTCAATGCTTTTTGTTAATTTTGCTTGTTTGTCGGATTTTGGGATGGACTCTTTGGCTTTGCTTTTCTTCTCCTCATTGGATTTTTCATGTTAAAAGTTGCAGAAGCCAGATGACAAGCTCATTTTGGTTCAACTTCAGCAACTGTGCATTGCATTGCCATGTAATGTAATGTAATGCAATGCTATCTATCTAGCTCTCCCTCTATACTTCCTTTTGGATAAACAGACATATTAGGCAAGCATTTTGGAGCTTTCACCTAAATAACTACAGGTGGTGAGATAAGCTGCACAATATAATTGACCTTTCAGTATATTGTTGCACACACACCATCTATTTAGCAAATGCCCTTGTTATCAACAGCAGCCTTTTAAACTCACCTGAGCTAACAGGTATGTGAGCTGGTTACTCTGCTGCGCTTAAAATTTCTTTTTTGGTTTGCTACAATGCCTTTTCTGAAACGTTGTCTCCCTCTGCTGGAACACTGACTTCTTTCATTTAATGCCTGCAGACTATAAAAGAGAAACCAACCCAAAAAGTTTGGTTGATTAGTCTGTGGCATTCTTTTAAACTGTTGCTTATGGCGGTCTCTGTGAGCTTCTCAGTGACATTCAGCCATCCAGGTATCCCGCCTGCAGTAGACGGAATGTGGCAATGGAACGCTGGCTGCGCGTGTCATAATAGGCTCTGAGCCTTTATATACCTGCGCACAGCAGCAGCCACCTTCAGTCTGCTGCTGGACAGCCAGCAGCAGCAGCAGCAGGAGAGGTAATTAATCAGCAACCCTCCTGCTAAGGGTAGACAGCTGCTCGTTCCACCCCCCCCCCCCCCCGCCTTAATTGGTTCTCCTCCCTTCCAACGGTGTTGAGGCGGGTGGGAACAGCCGGGGGTTGAGGGTACTGTGCTAAAAGAGGTGGAGTTATGCAGATCTAAAACGCGTGGATTGCAGCAGCAGCAAGCCGAAAAGTGCAGGCATGTGAGGGATCTAGAGGTTGACAGCATGTCTTCTTAACGGGAGTCCAGGTGGCCATCTCCACAAATGGACTTTTCAGAATCCTTGGGTGGCACCGTAGTCGGAAACCAATTCTGGTTATCGCTTCTCGGCCTTTTGGCTAAGATCAAGTGTAGTATCTGTTCTTATCAGTTTAATATCTGATACGTCCCCTATCTGGGGACCATATATTAAATGGATTTTTAGAACAGGGAGATGGAAAAAGAGCTTGCTCTGTCCACTCCACGCATTGACCTGGTATTGCAGTATCTCCAGGACTGGTGCACCCCTTCTTTAATGCAGTTTCTAAAATCAGAAAGAATTGAATTCAATGCTTTTTGTTCATTTTGCTTGTTTGTCGGATTTTGGGATGGACTCTTTGGCTTTGCTTTTCTTCTCCTCATTGGATTTTTCATGTTAAAAGTTGCAGAAGCCAGATGACAAGCTCATTTTGGTTCAACTTCAGCAACTGTGCATTGCATTGCCATGTAATGTAATGTAATGCAATGCTATCTATCTAGCTCTCCCTCTATACTTCCTTTTGGATAAACAGACATATTAGGCAAGCATTTTGGAGCTTTCACCTAAATAACTACAGGTGGTGAGATAAGCTGCACAATATAATTGACCTTTCAGTATATTGTTGCACACACACCATCTATTTAGCAAATGCCCTTGTTATCAACAGCAGCCTTTTAAACTCACCTGAGCTAACAGGTATGTGAGCTGGTTACTCTGCTGCGCTTAAAATTTCTTTTTTGGTTTGCTACAATGCCTTTTCTGAAATGTTGTCTCCCTCTGCTGGAACACTGACTTCTTTCATTTAATGCCTGCAGACTATAAAAGAGAAACCAACCCAAAAAGTTTGGTTGATTAGTCTGTGGCATTCTTTTAAACTGTTGCTTATGGCGGTCTCTGTGAGCTTCTCAGTGACATTCAGCCATCCAGGTATCCCGCCTGCAGTAGACGGAATGTGGCAATGGAACGCTGGCTGCGCGTGTCATAATAGGCTCTGAGCCTTTATATACCTGCGCACAGCAGCAGCCACCTTCAGTCTGCTGCTGGACAGCCAGCAGCAGCAGCAGCAGGAGAGGTAATTAATCAGCAACCCTCCTCCTAAGGGTAGACAGCTGCTCGTTCCACCCCCCCCCCCCGCCTTAATTGGTTCTCCTCCCTTCCAACGGTGTTGAGGCGGGTGGGAACAGCCGGGGGTTGAGGGTACTGTGCTAAAAGAGGTGGAGTTATGCAGATCTAAAACGCGTGGATTGCAGCAGCAGCAAGCCGAAAAGTGCAGGCATGTGAGGGATCTAGAGGTTGACAGCATGTCTTCTTAACGGGAGTCCAGGTGGCCATCTCCACAAATGGACTTTTCAGAATCCTTGGGTGGCACCGTAGTCGGAAACCAATTCTGGTTATCGCTTCTCTGCCTTTTGGCTAAGATCAAGTGTAGTATCTGTTCTTATCAGTTTAATATCTGATACGTCCCCTATCTGGGGACCATATATTAAATGGATTTTTAGAACAGGGAGATGGAAAAAGAGCTTGCTCTGTCCACTCCACGCATTGACCTGGTATTGCAGTATCTAAAGGACCGGTGCACCCCTTCTTTAATGCAGTTTCTAAAATCAGAAAGAATTGAATTCAATGCTTTTTGTTCATTTTGCTTGTTTGTCGGATTTTGGGATGGACTCTTTGGCTTTGCTTTTCTTCTCCTCATTGGATTTTTCATGTTAAAAGTTGCAGAAGCCAGATGACAAGCTCATTTTGGTTCAACTTCAGCAACTGTGCATTGCATTGCCATGTAATGTAATGTAATGCAATGCTATCTATCTAGCTCTCCCTCTATACTTCCTTTTGGATAAACAGACATATTAGGCAAGCATTTTGGAGCTTTCACCTAAATAACTACAGATGGTGAGATAAGCTGCACAATATAATTGACCTTTCAGTATATTGTTGCACACACACCATCTATTTAGCAAATGCCCTTGTTATCAACAGCAGCCTTTTAAACTCACCTGAGCTAACAGGTATGTGAGCTGGTTACTCTGCTGCGCTTAAAATTTCTTTTTTGGTTTGCTACAATGCCTTTTCTGAAACGTTGTCTCCCTCTGCTGGAACACTGACTTCTTTCATTTAATGCCTGCAGACTATAAAAGAGAAACCAACCCAAAAAGTTTGGTTGATTAGTCTGTGGCATTCTTTTAAACTGTTGCTTATGGCGGTCTCTGTGAGCTTCTCAGTGACATTCAGCCATCCAGGTATCCCGCCTGCAGTAGACGGAATGTGGCAATGGAACGCTGGCTGCGCGTGTCATAATAGGCTCTGAGCCTTTATATACCTGCGCACAGCAGCAGCCACCTTCAGTCTGCTGCTGGACAGCCAGCAGCAGCAGCAGCAGGAGAGGTAATTAATCAGCAACCCTCCTGCTAAGGGTAGACAGCTGCTCGTTCCACCCCCCCCCCCGCCTTAATTGGTTCTCCTCCCTTCCAACGGTGTTGAGGCGGGTGGGAACAGCCGGGGGTTGAGGGTACTGTGCTAAAAGAGGTGGAGTTATGCAGATCTAAAACGCGTGGATTGCAGCAGCAGCAAGCCGAAAAGTGCAGGCATGTGAGGGATCTAGAGGTTGACAGCATGTCTTCTTAACGGGAGTCCAGGTGGCCATCTCCACAAATGGACTTTTCAGAATCCTTGGGTGGCACCGTAGTCGGAAACCATTTCTGGTTATCGCTTCTCGGCCTTTTGGCTAAGATCAAGTGTAGTATCTGTTCTTATCAGTTTAATATCTGATACGTCCCCTATCTGGGGACCATATATTAAATGGATTTTTAGAACAGGGAGATGGAAAAAGAGCTTGCTCTGTCCACTCCACGCATTGACCTGGTATTGCAGTATCTCCAGGACCGGTGCACCCCTTCTTTAATGCAGTTTCTAAAATCAGAAAGAATTGAATTCAATGCTTTTTGTTCATTTTGCTTGTTTGTCGGATTTTGGGATGGACTCTTTGGCTTTGCTTTTCTTCTCCTCATTGGATTTTTCATGTTAAAAGTTGCAGAAGCCAGATGACAAGCTCATTTTGGTTCAACTTCAGCAACTGTGCATTGCATTGCCATGTAATGTAATGTAATGCAATGCTATCTATCTAGCTCTCCCTCTATACTTCCTTTTGGATAAACAGACATATTAGGCAAGCATTTTGGAGCTTTCACCTAAATAACTACAGGTGGTGAGATAAGCTGCACAATATAATTGACCTTTCAGTATATTGTTGCACACACACCATCTATTTAGCAAATGCCCTTGTTATCAACAGCAGCCTTTTAAACTCACCTGAGCTAACAGGTATGTGAGCTGGTTACTCTGCTGCGCTTAAAATTTCTTTTTTGGTTTGCTACAATGCCTTTTCTGAAACGTTGTCTCCCTCTGCTGGAACACTGACTTCTTTCATTTAATGCCTGCAGACTATAAAAGAGAAACCAACCCAAAAAGTTTGGTTGATTAGTCTGTGGCATTCTTTTAAACTGTTGCTTATGGCGGTCTCTGTGAGCTTCTCAGTGACATTCAGCCATCCAGGTATCCCGCCTGCAGTAGACGGAATGTGGCAATGGAACGCTGGCTGCGCGTGTCATAATAGGCTCTGAGCCTTTATATACCTGCGCACAGCAGCAGCCACCTTCAGTCTGCTGCTGGACAGCCAGCAGCAGCAGCAGCAGGAGAGGTAATTAATCAGCAACCCTCCTGCTAAGGGTAGACAGCTGCTCGTTCCACCCCCCCCCCCCCCGCCTTAATTGGTTCTCCTCCCTTCCAACGGTGTTGAGGCGGGTGGGAACAGCTGGGGGTTGAGGGTACTGTGCTAAAAGAGGTGGAGTTATGCAGATCTAAAACGCGTGGATTGCAGCAGCAGCAAGCCGAAAAGTGCAGGCATGTGAGGGATCTAGAGGTTGACAGCATGTCTTCTTAACGGGAGTCCAGGTGGCCATCTCCACAAATGGACTTTTCAGAATCCTTGGGTGGCACCGTAGTCGGAAACCAATTCTGGTTATCGCTTCTCGGCCTTTTGGCTAAGATCAAGTGTAGTATCTGTTCTTATCAGTTTAATATCTGATACGTCCCCTATCTGGGGACCATATATTAAATGGATTTTTAGAACAGGGAGATGGAAAAAGAGCTTGCTCTGTCCACTCCACGCATTGACCTGGTATTGCAGTATCTCCAGGACCGGTGCACCCCTTCTTTAATGCAGTTTCTAAAATCAGAAAGAATTGAATTCAATGCTTTTTGTTCATTTTGCTTGTTTGTCGGATTTTGGGATGGACTCTTTGGCTTTGCTTTTCTTCTCCTCATTGGATTTTTCATGTTAAAAGTTGCAGAAGCCAGATGACAAGCTCATTTTGGTTCAACTTCAGCAACTGTGCATTGCATTGCCATGTAATGTAATGTAATGCAATGCTATCTATCTAGCTCTCCCTCTATACTTCCTTTTGGATAAACAGACATATTAGGCAAGCATTTTGGAGCTTTCACCTAAATAACTACAGGTGGTGAGATAAGCTGCACAATATAATTGACCTTTCAGTATATTGTTGCACACACACCATCTATTTAGCAAATGCCCTTGTTATCAACAGCAGCCTTTTAAACTCACCTGAGCTAACAGGTATGTGAGCTGGTTACTCTGCTGCGCTTAAAATTTCTTTTTTGGTTTGCTACAATGCCTTTTCTGAAACGTTGTCTCCCTCTGCTGGAACACTGACTTCTTTCATTTAATGCCTGCAGACTATAAAAGAGAAACCAACCCAAAAAGTTTGGTTGATTAGTCTGTGGCATTCTTTTAAACTGTTGCTTATGGCGGTCTCT